>NW_028270141.1:20544743-20847773 GCF_037043375.1 Chiloscyllium plagiosum | reverse complement strand
TCTGGACAATGATGTGCTATTAGTTCTTAACATAAGCATACCAAACACCATAGCGCAATGATTGGTCATCTAAACAAAGGGAGCTTCATTGAAGAATGTCATTTATAAATTACCTGCTGATCAATACTGGCCCAACTACCACACCACATTTTAACTTGCATGCTTACTGTGATAATGTGTACCAAGCAATTTTCATGCTTAGCAGTATGTTAATCAGTATGTTAAATCACTTGCACTGCAAAGCAATATCATAATGGACACCTCAGGAGGAGGCCAAGATGGATCATTTTGGAAATGCTTCAGCTTTATCTTTTGTACTGACATGCTCTTCCATCATCGAAGATGCAGTATTTATGGAGCCTCTTCCTCCAGTGAGTTGTTTGATTGTCCACCACCATTCATGAGCAGATGTGATGGGACTGCAGAAGTTAGATCTGATCCATTGGTTGCGAAATCACTTAGTTCTGTCTATCAGGTACTGCTTACACTGCTTGGCACACAAATAATCTTGTGTCTTCACCAGGTTGACATCTCACTATTAGTTATCCCAGATTCTGCTTTTGTTATGTCCACTTTCAGGCTTCATTCAACCACAGTTGATCCCCTGGAGTGATAGGAGAAAGTGAGGACTGCAGATGCTGCAGCTCAGAATCGAGAGTGTAGTGCTGGAAAAGCAGCTCCTCGGATACTGCCTGACCTGCTGTGCTTTTCCAGCACTACATTCTTCACCCCTGGTGTGATAGTTGAGTGGGGAATATGCTGGGCCATAAACATGTTAGAGTATAATTCTTCTGCTGTTGATGGCCCACAGTACCTTATGGATGCCCAGTTTTGTGTCACTAGATCACTTCAAAGTCTGTCCCATTTATTCTGTAATCATACAATCCCTACAGTAGGGAAGCAGGCCCTTTGGCCCACCGCAACCACACCTACCCTCTGTAAAGCATCCGACCCACACCCATCCTACCCCATCCCTATAACCCTGCATTTCCCATGGCTAATCCACCTAGCCTGCCCATCCCTGAACTCTACAAGGCAATTTAGCATGGCCAATCCACCTAACCTTCACGTCTTTGTAGAAATGGGGAGAATGTGCAAACTCCACACAGACAATAGGTCAAAGGTGGAATCAAAACTGGGCCCCTGCTGCTGTGAGGCATTAGTACTAACCACTGGACCACTGTGCCGCCAGTGTAACTGTGCCACAGAACACAATGTGAAGTATTATCGATGTGAAGTATTATCGATGTGAATTATTATCAATGTGAAGGCAGGACATTGTCTCTACAAGGACTGTCTGGTGATCACTCTTACCCATACTGTCAAGAACAGATGCATCTCCAGCTGTAGATTGGTGAGAATGAGGCCAGGTATGTTTTACCCTCTTGGTGGTTCCCTCACCACTAAGTCCTTTAAGATTCACCCTGCTCAGACAGTAATGCTGCTGCTGAGTCACTCTTGTTGGTGGACATTGAATGTGATGGTATACATTTTGTGCCCTTGCCAGTCTCAGTTCTCCTCAAGTGGTGTGCAACATGAAGGAACATTGATTCACCAGCAAGAGAACACAAGCAAAATGTGGTAATCAGCAGGAGGTTTCCTCACCCATTTTTGACTTGATGTCATGAAATTTTATGACACAATTGCTGGACCACTTCAGAAGGCAATTAAGTCTCAAGCACATTGCTATGGGTATGGAGTCATGAGTAGGCCAGACCAGGTAAGAACAACAGTTTATGCAATGTTATACAATCAATTTCAGAATTTGATTGAATTCAAATTCTACCATCTGTCATAGAGCAGAACGTTATTAGCCCAGTGACAATATCACTAAGACATCATGTGCTCAAGGGAGGCAATTATACTTTACTCTCCAAAATCTTCTTCCCCAATGGGTTCAATCATGTTTTAAGCCTTTCAGATACTTCTGGACAAAGATCCCACCCGGGTTCTAACATGGATTCAAACACAGCACCTGGTGTTGTGAGGCAGCAGTGCTAACAATTGACCCACCGTGCCACCCATGTGATAGGGCCACACAGGCATGTGATTGGGCATCATGGTGGCTCAGTGGTCAGCACTACTGCCTGACAGCACCAGGGCCCCAGGTTCGATTCCGCCCTTCGGCGATTGTCTGTTTGGAGATTGCACGTTCTCCCCATGTCTACATGGGTTTCCTCTGGGTGTTTTCTGGTTTCCTCCCACAGTCCAAAGATGTGCAGGTTAGCAGGATCGGCCATGCTAAATTGCCTATAGTGTCCAGGGATGTGCAGGCTGGATGGGAAATACAGCGGTTGTAAGAGGTGGCTATGGGTGGGGTGCTCTTTGGAGGACGGGTTTGGACTCATTGGGCCGAATGGCCTGCTTCCACACTGTAGTGGTTCTATGTCTCTATGATATGGATGGTGAGTGAAGTGAGTAGTCCAGAAAATATCAGCCACTAAGATGCCCTGGAAAGCCAGGATGGAGTCGGGATGGGATAGAGACAACTGAAACTGGCATAGGCAGTGGCTGGCAGTGATCTGCAAATGTGGATCTGTGAAGAGTAAGCTTGCACACATTGAACTAGCGTATAGCAATAAATAACAAAATGAAAAGGTGCATTTCTGGAGGCAGTCAGCTCTATTGTCCAACTTCTGTCTCAGGCACAAGCCTCGACACCAATACAAGAGTCTTTACCAGTCGGGCAAGTGCCACAGTTAACGTGGATGGTGTTTTGACAGCCATTTTAACAGCTGCAGCATAATTCTCGTTTCCCTCCCCCTCCTTTCACTCATGCACGACTTTACAATTATAAGAAAAAGAAAGCCCTCGGCTGTACTGGATTCATTCGAATTAAACAATCTCACCCATTACATCACTCATTCCTTTTTCAACTAATGTTATCATGGTATAAATAGAATATTACTATCTATCATGTCATAACATGCTGAACCGTAAAGAAAAATATGAAGTGCTTCACACGATCAGTCACTTCTAAAATGCAGTAACTGCTTCTACTTGGGTGAACACTGCATTACCAGTCACTGAAATGTAATTTTTTTTATTATTAACAACATACTGACTGAAAAATAATAGTAGATTTACTTCAGTAAGTCCAGGGCACATAGACTTGTCTTCAATATTCCTCAAGCACTAATGCACACTGACCTCAAAAGGAAATTGGAACTGACTGGCCTTTTCAAAAATTTGGAACACGTAAACTAAAACTATCTAAATCATCTACACATTTTCTTATTAATAGACAATTACAGATTTTAGCTGGATGAAGTCTGACTGGTAACAGTTCAAAGACTTGCTGGAGAACACTGATAAACTATTTCACTGACAAGGTTATTAAGGATTTGAAGTCAGAGAAAGATTTAGCATCCACTGAAAGGTTTCAAATAGATTTCTAGAGCTTAACACTCAAGCTGTTATGTCTACTTTCGTCAAGATAAGGTGTAAATTACATGTATTACCCAGTCTGCTAAGCCCATTTTCCCATTAAAATTAATGAAAATAAAAATAAATTGGCTCATTCCAAGGAAGGTACTCATGCACTGACACGTAAGTAATACACTGTCAGATATCATTCACAGTTGGGCTATCACTTTGGTGTAGTCCTGTTCTGTGGCTGAAACAAGGTAGACTCTTCAGAGATTGCCAAGGATAGACAAGCACGTACTTCTTAAGATTAGGGGAGATACAGAGGGGAATAATTAGAATGCAGATTGCCCTGTCAAGAAATAAGATCTCTTAAAACACAAGTGACAAATTTTCAAGGTTGCTGTGAGCAATCTTACTAACAAACAGGATACATTGGGGAATAATTTCTTCTACCTGCAATATATAATAAATACTTTATTAAGAGGGTACTGATTTCACTCAATCTCTTTAAATTCTCCATTGATGCTTTTAATTTTTCAGATGGATTTCCATCTGTGATTTTTCTGATTTTTCTCAGATTGCTAGAACCTGCCTCCATTTCAGGATTTCCTCAGAGTCTAATTGAGTTATATCATTTTCATCATTGACCCGCAGGTAGGTATGGGTATAATTCTTTATGCACACCATATCATATAAATTCCTGTTTGTACAATTTTAACATGGATTTTACATAGAAGGTCTATGATATTGCCAAAAGCCATGCAAACCCCAATCATCCAGAGGATATTGGATACTATTGACCACCACTATATTGTTGAACTGATAGTTGGAGGGCAGCCTCAGGAGCAGGTCACAGAGGGCAGCTGCCTGTGGCCAGGAGTCTGGTGGTACGCAGCTCACTCAGAACCTGTCACTGTGCAATGGCTCGAGTGAATTGGAATCAGATAATGATGTGCAATCCTGGAGTGGCTTGTGTGCTGTGAATCTAAGGGATGTATCCTGTATAGGGAAGCCTAACCCTACCCAGGAAAACAAAGCAGGGAGGATGTGCCAAGTGGTGGAAAATGAAGCAATAATTGACACCAATCATATGACTCCCAGAGACCCGATTGACCTGGATACCAAATCTTGCATCCAGTACAGATAAGAGGTTGAGAAGATCTTGTTTTGTAAATGTTGATAACATCCCAACCCTTACCATTTGCCCAGATCAGTAATGCGAAAAGAGAACTCTGCCACTGATGTAGATGCTGACATTCTACCCATACTGGTGGAATTGAACCGCTAATCATGGAACTGCTCAATACGTGATCACTGTGTTTAGGCTGGTGGGTTTCAAGCAGGAAAGGGTGCAACAGGACCTCCCGCAGAGAAAGGGAGGCTGGGAAAGGGAGCAGACAGACGAAGGATTCCTGGGCCCAATGGAACCCACAGAGCTTCATTCCATGTACATAGTATAAATAAAACCTTGCTTATTCTTAATTTCCTTTCATGTGTGTATTTGCCTGATGCTAGTGCATTAAAAAATCTCTACCTTTGGACCTTTTGGCCTTTTGTGTGTTGCAATATGGGCAGCACGGTGGCACAGTGGTTAGCACTGCTGCCTCACAGCACCAGAGACCTGGGTTCAATTCCTGCCTCAGGCAGCTATGTGTGTGGCGTTTGCACATTCTCCCTGTGTCTACATGGGTTTCCTTTGGGTGCTCAGGTTTCCTCCCACAGTCCAAAAATGTGCAGGTTAGGTGAATTGGCCATGCTAAATTGCCTGTAGTGTGAGGTGTAAGGGAATGGGTCTGGGTGGGTTGCTTTTTGGAGGGTCGGTGTGGACTTGTTCGGCTGAAGGGCCTGTTTCCACACTGTAAGTAATCTAACCTAATCATAAAATATAACAACTGATAGCTTTCGGGGTTCATCTTACAATTTTGACCTCTTTCGAATTGTCCAGTTATCTAAGGCAGTCATCTTTTATTCTGCAGTATGTACAACCCATATATTACTACAATTTTGCTTGTCAAAGCTAAACTAGGCTGGCAACCAACACAAGCTCCCCGCACCACATCCCCAGTGCCACCCACCCAGTACAATATGAAATAGGAAGGAGAAGTTGAACTTGAAGGAACAGATTCTGGATAAAGGTTAAAATAACATATTTCATGAGTTTGAACAACAATTTTCTCTATTGTTCTACAAGTCCCTACCATAGTGGATTACCATCTGCATGCAAAAGCTGGAAAGATGACTGAATATAAAGAAATGTATTTTGGGGAGTTTTTGTATTTGTCAGGGTACATTTATGAGTATTTTATGCAGATTTGTGCATTTTTCTCATCTGTACAAAGTCCCCTGAATCATAATTAAAAAAACAAATACTCTTCTGAGATCTGAATTCCTGATTACAGTAATACGCAGGACACTTCCTTGAATCTGCTCAGGCTTGGTCACAAGAATAGCAAGTGTGAGAAATGAAAATGGCACGTTAATGCAGTGAAAGTATTGATGGGTCAAATTCATAGCAGCTTAAAATTAATGTTATATCTGAGCTTTCATATGCAATTTATGTCTCGAGCGGTATAACCCTTTTTGTGAAACCTGTAGTACGTTGCGACTAAATGGTGCTGCCATCTGATTCACTTTGAAAGAGATTCCAGGAAGGAGGGTGGAGACGCAGTGTGTAAGTCTCAGTACAGTGGCTATGGCACTATGACACACAACAAGCTGATCCTGTGTTTTTGCTAACCTGAATCCCATGTCTATACAGGTTCCGAGATTGTTTAACTTCAGTAGACGTGTGAAGCCAGGTGAAACAGACTGTGATCACTGGGTGCTGCAGCTTCCTCCTGGCAGTCAAGAAATGTTACAATGGCAGTGAGAGCAAACATCTGCTGCATTTTGCACAATATGTCTGTGCCTCAGTATGTGAAAAAGTCCTCTGAGTTTTGGAGGAAATTGAAATTGCATTGTGTGCCAGGAGTGTAATTCCAGCAGTTTTAGCATTAACTAACACATCTCAAAAGAAGCAACAACAACACATTGTATTCATATAATGCCTTTAATGTAGTAAGATCTTCCAGGGTGCTTCAAAGCAGTATTATCAATCAAAATTTGTCACATCAGCCGAAGGAGATATTGACCTATTTAGCGGGTTTTGAGAAGATTTGTAGCTCAGGTTGGAGTTCTGGATATAACTTTGCTCACTGAACCGGAAGGTTTATTTTCAGATGTTTCGTCGCCATACCAGGTAAGATCTTCAGTGAGCCTCTGGTGAAGCTTTACTGGAGGCTCACTGGCGATGTTACCTAGTATGGTGATGAAATGTCTGAAAACGGAGCTTGTAGCACTGCGAGCAAACTTACATCCAATCTTGACCTAATTGCCACACTATTAATCCAGCGACCAAGATAATGTTCTGGGGTCCTACTCGAACCCCACTATGGCAGATGTTGAAGTTTGAATTCAAAAGAAAAATCTGTAAATTAAACCATGAAACCATTGTTGATTGTCGGGGGGCCTATATGTGACTCCAGATCCAGGCTTACTCTCAACCAATCTCTGGGCAATTAGGAGTGGATAATAAATGTTGGCAGAGCTGACAACACTCACATCCTATGAAGCAATTAAAAACAAAAATACTAGGACACATGACCAATAGCTGGGTCAAAGAGGTTAGGAGTAAAGAGAGATTCTGGGAGAGATTTCTAGGGATTAAGGCCTTGCCAGCTGAAGGCAACCCTACTGTTATTGAATAGTTCAAATCGTTGATGCACAGACATTATTGACAGTATATGGTTTGGAGTAGTTAGGTCATGGGAGACAGAGAGCACCATAGTCCAACATCCTTCATGGAAACAACTCTGTATTTAGTCTGAGTTCTTTTAAGTTCACTCACGGTATGTTAGATGTTGCTGACAGGGCCAGCATTTATTGGCCATTCCTGGTTGCCCTTAAGAAGATGTGCTTGCTTCTTAAGTAGCTGCAATCCATGTCCACACAATGACATCAGAGAGGAAGTTCCAGAATTTTGACCCAGTAAGACTGGAGAAACGGTAATAGATTTCCATGACAGGGTAGACAGAGGCTTGGAGAGCAACTTGCAAGAGGTAGTTTTCCTGTGTATCTGCCACCTTTGTCCTTCCAGGTGGCAGGATTCACGGATGTGGACTGTGCTATCTAAGGCGCTTGAATTTTAGCCAAAATTTGAATTTACTCAACCTGGGTGTTTAATGATTACATTGAAAAATGGAAAAAGTGAAGTATTTGTAAAATATTGAATTCTGACAACCCCTGTCCTCACTCACCCACACCAGCACTTCAATCTCAAAAATCGCATACAAAATTATTAAAGTGTGATAACCCATTTATACAGTAAAGGAATTTGGAGGGTGAGACACTCTCTGGGTGCATATTAATTCAGTCATTTTCTGCAACATTAGAATAATGAATTGAAAGTAGGTGGGGGCCTCCCCAACCTATTTCCTGTCAAAAGAAAATTCTTCTAATAATCTGTCCTTCAGCGTTGATCAAGTGCTTGTGGTTAACTTTGTTGAAAACCTACCAAAAAGTAGAGTAAGCATTTTAGAAATTTCCCAGATATACTTAGCTCTGGAGGCTGATTTTAGAGGTTTGTCTTGTTGAGGTGGTGCCTTTCCTGTCAGGTGTGGATATATGAAAATAAGGCAGGCACCCTGCCAGAAGTGTGAATGTGGAAAGTTTCTTTGTATTTTACTTTTACAATAAATATAAGCTGAGAGCTGGATGAGTAAACTGTTTACTTTTGGCACTGAGTTTGACATTTTCTTGCACTTGAAGCGCTCTGTCCAACCATAAGAATGCCAAATGAAATAAATTTGAACAGTTCCGTCTACTCCTAATGGTGTGAGTCCACAGTAGTAAGGCCCTAAATTGACATGGTCACTGAAGGCCACAGACATGCTTGGTATGAAAGCAGCAATAATACCATCAGACTGTGAACCCACTTCCATTTCTTCCCTTTCTTTTAGCTTTACTTGTTACATTCTCTGTCCCCTTCCCCCACCTCTCCAATGGGACTATCTGTCCTTTCCTGTTTGGCAGTTAGACTCACCAGTGTTCTGCTGTTGTCGCATTCTGAACACTTAATCTGCTCTGTCAGCAGGCTCCAAACCCCAGCACTCCACCTCTCCGCATCCCCCCCCCCCCCCCCCCGAGCCCTGACTATTGCATTAATTCTATCCCCTGCCCCCTCCACACTTCATGTCAACTCTGATGTGGAGTCACCTAGACTCAAACATTAGCTTTCTCTCTCTCTCCACGGACGCTGTCTGACCCATTGTGATTTCCAGCCCTTTTTTGATTTCAGTGACAGCAGCAATAACCAGTCAGGGGTTAGTCCTCTAAGTTACCTAGTCTTACTGGGACATTGCAAAGACAACTTTTGGCTGGACTTTTCCGAACACGGTAATAATTATTTGAGGTCACTGGGAGGTTAACACAAAGAGGATGATTCTAACTTAACTCACACCTCAAGAAAAGGAGGAGGTGAGGTGCATTTCTGGTTCTGTGTCCTTTCTCATCTCCCTCTCCAATGAGCTTCTGTGAAGTTATATTGGTTGGGATGTAAATGCTGCATCTAATCTCATGTATTCCAGCCTGCAAATTGGATGAAAAATTATCCTCAAAATATTTTCCCTCTGTCAGCATCATTTCTGTTAACGAGTACATGAAGCATGTGTGGAAAAGTAAACTCAATAGTTCTAACTGCTGTTAATTAATAAGTAGGAAAGTAAGTTGTGAGTAGGAAAGTAAGTAAGTAAGGAGGCATCAAAGGAATACAGAGAGTGGGCAAGGTTTTGGCAAATGGAGCACAATGTGAGAAAGTGAGATTGTCCATGTTGGAAAGAATAAAAAATAAGCAAATCATCTTAATGTTGGATGAAGTTGAGACACACTGTGTTCGAGGTGTACTGGTGCATTAATCGCAAAAGATTAGTATGCATATACAACAAATAATTAGATTCAGATTTAGATTTAGGCTTTATTGTCACATGCAGTCAAGTATGGGGTACAGTGAGAAGAGTACAATGTTGCCACACATCGTGCCATCTTCGGTACAAAGTACCCAGGTACAAAATCTTGGTGAAAGAAGTAGAAAAATAAAGAAATAAGTTGAAGAGTTCAACCGTATAGTTTTCTTAGTATAAAAGTAGAAAAATAATGAAATAAGGTTAAAATGTCAAGCATTTCAGCCCTCCTTTAAGCCATGGGTCTGCAAACGCCCCAACTGTGGCTCAGTGGTTAGCACTGCTGCCTCGCAGCGCCAGGGACCCAGGTTCAATTCCAGCCTCGAACAACTGTCTGTGTGGAGTTTGTACATTCTCCACGTGTCTGTGTGGGTTTCCTCCGGGTGCTCTGGTTTCCTCCCACATTCCAAAGATTGCGCATAGTGATATGTGCATTAGTAGGGAGCAGGTGAATAGATCTGGGTGGGTTACTCTTCAGAGGGTCGGTGTGGACTTGTTGGATCGAATAGCCTGTTTCGTCACTGTAGGGAATCTAATCTAATCTGAAAACTGGGCTTTCCCCAATAGGTCTTGCTGTCCCCGTGCGAGTCATGCTTTCACCCACACTGGGCTAAAACCTGCCTGTGCTCGCCAGCTGCCTTCATCACCAATCACTGCTGACTTCCACCCCAGCGGCCGCTCACAAGGCTATGGCCCTGACCACCACTGCCACCATCTTTCGTCACCGCTGCCTCATCACTGACCGTCACTGCCGTGATTAGGGCTCATGTTGGGCCTCAGCTGCTGCCACACTCCGTTGCTGTGTTAGCTGCCTGGTTGCAGAGTCCCACTCCAGATATCGATGAAGCCGCAATGCTGCCAACCCTGATAGGTTGTGGACTGTTACTATTAATTGAAAATGAAATTAAATACAACTGTAACAAAGTTATGATTCAGTTATACATGACACCAATGTGATCACAACTGGACTTAGAGTCATAGAGTAGTAGACATGTACAGCCCTTCGATCCAACTAGTCCATGCCGACCAGATATCCTAAATTAATCAAGCTCCATTTGCCAGCATTTAGTCCATATCCCTCTAAACCCTTACTATTCAAATATCCATTCAGATGCATTTTAAATGTTGTAATTGTACTAGTCTCCACCACTTCCTCTGGCAGCTCATTCCATACACTTACCACTCTCTGTATGAAAAATTTGCCCCTTAGGTCTCTTTTATATCTTTCCCCTCTCATCCTAAACCTGTGCCCTCCAGTTCTGGACTCCCCCACCCTATTCATGTCTCTCATGATTTTATAAACCTCTATAAGGTCACCCCTCAGCCTCCGATGCTCTAGGGAAAGCAGCCCCAACCTATTCAGCCTCTCCCTATAGCTCAAATCCTTTAACCCCTGCAACATCGTTGTAAATCTTTACAGAACCCTTTCACATTTCACAACATCTTTCCAATAGGAAGGAGACCAGAATTGCATGCAATATTCCGAAAGTGGCTTAACCAATGTCCTGCACAGCCACAACATGACCTCCCAACTCCTATAGTCAACACTCTGACCATAAAGGAAAGCATAACTAAATGCCTTCTTCACTATCCTTCTTCATTATTCTATCTACCTTCGACTTTACTTTCAAGGAATTATGAACCTGTACTCCAAGGTCTCTTTGTTCAGCAACACTCCCTCGGACCTCACCATTAAGTGTATAAGTCCTACTGTGATTTGCTTTCTCAAAATGCAGCACCTCGCATTTATCTAAATTAAACTCCATCTGCCGCTCCTCAGCCCATTGGCCCATCTGATCAAGATCCTGTTTTATTCTGGGGTAACCTTCTTTACTGTTCACTACACCTCCAATTTTGATGTCATCTGCAAACTTACTAACTATACCTCTTATGTTCACATCCAAATCGTTTATATAAATGACAAAAAGTAGTGGACCCAGCACCGATCCTTGTGGCACTCCACTGGTCACAGGCCTCCAGTCTGAAAAACACCCCCCCACCACCACCACCCTCTGTCTTCTACCTTTGAGCCATTTCTATATCCAAATGGCTAGTTCACCCTGTATTCCGTGAGATCTAACCTTGCTAACCAGTCTCCAATGGGGAACCTTGTCGAACGCCTTACTGGAGTCCATATAGATCACGTTCACCACTCTGCCGTCATCAATCCTCTTTGTTACTTCTTCAAAAAACTCAATCAAGTGTGTGAGACATGATTCCCACACATAAAGCTGTGCTGACTACCCTTAATCAGTCATTGCTTTTCCAAATACATGTAAATCCTGACCCTCAGGATTCCCTCCAACAACTTGCTTACCACTGACATCAGGCTCACTGGTTTATAGTTCCGTGGTATGTCCTTACCAACCTTCTTAAACAGTGGCACCACGTCAGCCAACTTCAAGTCTTCCAGCACCTCACCTGTGACTATCGAAAATGCAAATATCTCAGTAAGGAGCCCAGCAATCATTTCCCTCACTTCCCACAGAGTTCTAAGGTACACCTGATCAGGTTCTTGGGATCTATCCACTTTTATGCATTTCAAGACATCCAGCACCTCCTCTTCTGTAATATGGACATTTTTCAAGATGTCACCATCTATTTCCACACATTCTATATCTTCCATGATCTTTTCTTCAGTAAACACTGATGCAGAATACTCGTTTAGTATCTCCCCCATCTCCTGCGGCTCCACACATAGTCTGCTTTGCTGATCTTTAAGGGGCCCTATTCTCTCCCTAGTTATCCTTTGGACTTCAATGTACAGCATTGTTCGCCTGCATTGGAAACATTTCAGAAACTTTTTATGAGACTATTACCTGGAATGAGTGCTGTTGTATTACTGCTCAGATCTCAAAAAGACACGATACAGTTCAGACAGTTAAATGAGGCATTGGTCTGGGTGAGATTCTCTTTGGAGGGTTAGTGTGGACTTGTTGGGCCAAATGGCCTGTTTCTACACTGTAGGGATTCTATAATAATAATAAAAAGCAGGATGGAGGGGCTAGTGGCCTATTCTTGATCTTACATTTGTAACTTTATCAGATTTGTGTAAAGAATTGAAATTAATGTAAATGCTGCCAGAGGAAGTGGTGGAGTCTGGTACAATTACAACATTTAAAAGGCATTGAGATGGATATATGAATCAGAAGGGTTTAGAGGGATATGGGCCAAGTGTTGGCAAATGGGACTAGCTTAATTTGTGATATCTGGTCAGCATGGACGAGTTGGACTGAAGTGTCTGTTTCCGTGCTGTACATCTCTATGACTCTATTTCTGCAAAGTATCAACCAATAAAAATCAAATGCTAAGCCAAAAAAGTGGATTGTTTTTAACTGTCAAAAGTAACCTGGTAATATTGTAAACATGAATGTGATAATCCTTCAAGTTTTACATGTTAAAATGGTGAAGAAAATGCATGGAGTAAAAAATAGGTAACATTATGTTCACACTTTTTCTCTCTTATGTCACCTGTTCATGGGCCAAACAACAGGTCAGCAGCACAATCTCACATGAAAATAGTATTGTTTGCCTATGAGTTCATTTCACCATCGGCTGAATTGTTGCATGTTGTATGCCATCTCACTACTCTAATGAAGGTTGATGCCACCATTCGGTTTAAGCATAGGAAAGGCAGGACCTGCTTGGTCTACTGCAGTGGACAAAAATACTTCCTGGTCTAACTAGAAGACTCTCTTGTAGTTAAAAAGATTTAGTTTACAGTGAGATCACAGTGGGTCAGGAAGCATCCATGGAGAGAGAGCAAGCTAATGTTTCTAATCTAGATGACTCTTCATCAGAATTGACATGAAGTATGGAAAAGGCAGCATTTATGCTATAGTGTGGAGGGTGTGTAGAAGGTGGAGTGTTGGGGAAGAAAGGATGTTGATAGTTCAGATAAAGTAATCAGAATGTGAGAATGGCAGAACAATAGTGTGTCTGACTGCGAGGCTGGAGAGCAACAGGCAGTCGTACTGGAGTGGGGGGGAAGGGAACGAGGACATGGAGACAGAATGTAGCAAGTAAAGGTAAAAGAAAGGGAAGGAATGGAAGTGGGTTCACGATTTGAAGGTGTTGAACTGAATGTTAAGTCCAGAATGTTGTAAAGATTTTTGCAATAATTGTTGATCGTTCCACAATCACCAACACTGAGACTAGCTTTCAATTCCAGATTTAAATATTTGAAGGTAATTTCACCAACCACCACGATGAGATTTGAACCCATGACCAGAGTTTGTACATTCTCCCTGTGTCTGCGTGGGTTTTTCCTTCAGGTGGTCCAGTTTCCTCCTACAATCCAAAGGTGTGTGGGTCAGGTCAATTGATCATGCTAAATTGCCCATTGTGTTCTTCGAGGTGAATATAGAGTTGGGGAATGGGGCTGAGTGGTTTACTCTTTGGAGGTTCAGTGTAGGCATTTTGGACCAAATGGTCTGTTTCCATACTGTAGGAAATCGAATAGAACCCCTACAGTATGGAAACAGGTCATTGACCCCACAAGTCCACACCAACCCTCTGAAGAGTACCCCAGCAGGCCCATTCCCCTACCTTATATTTCCCCTAACTAATGCACCTAACCTGCAGATCCCTGAACACTATGGGCAATTCACCTAACTTGCACATCTTTGGATTGTGGGAGGAAACCCATGCAGACACAGAGAGAATGTGCAAACTCCACACAGATGGTTGTCCAAGGCTGGAATTGAACCCGGGCCCCGGGCACCGTGAAGCAGCAGTGCTAACCACTATGCCATCATGCCATCTTCATAGACTTATTTCCCTATCATCCTCCAAGCTAGCAAACAGCTTTAGAACTTGAATTTCTTCTGATTCTGACATATTTTATAGGCCATAACCTTTCAGCACAGCTCTGGTCACCATGCTTTCACTCTCCTGTGGCCTATACTCTGGCATTCTCACCCTAAAACCCTCCACCTCTGCTCCACTCCCTCCTGCTCTAACACCATCTAGAAGCCAATATCTTTACCAACCTTCTTAACAGCTTCTTAGCCTGACAACGATTTTCTGATTATACCTATGAAGTGCCATTATGTGTTCTTCTACAGTGAAGGTGCTTTTTAAGTGCAAGTTGTTGAAGTGAGGTAACAGAAAGTGATGTGTTGGTCACTATTTATAAGATAAATGAATACGGCAAACTGTCAGCAAACTGAAACAAAGGAAAACCGATACAAATTAGTATACTTAGAACTGGTAACAAGGAACTACCACATGCCAGATGGTTGAACGGGTGGACTTTTGTGGAAAAGCTAATACGGAATAATGGGCATCTTCTATATTTACTTTGTGCTTTCCATTTCAATCTCAGAGCTTCCATCTCAAAATGCTGACTTGCTGATAGAATTTATAATATCATTTGTACCCCCATGAGTTTTATGGTTTGTAATCACTCACTGGCATTCATTATTCACTAACTAATAAGACACACTGACTAAATGTGCTATGTGCCAGAAATTGGTTATTGATTTTCGTTTTATGAAGTTGTAATGATATCACGGTTTTTAATCTGGACGTCATCAGGTCAAATACACAAAGCTCAAGGAATAGCAAAAAATCCATATGATTAGCTTAGTGTCAGCATAGAATCATAATGCACCATAAGAGGCCCTTTGGCCTGTTGTGTGTTGCTGACTCTTTGAAAGAGCTTCGGTGTTATTTCCACTCTCCCTGGTCTTTCTCCAAGGCTTTGCAATTTTTTCCTTTGTATTATATCATATGTAGCTGAAGGAAGATATTGGCATCTATGTAGGTTTAAATTCTATAGACTAAAAATATGATAAAGCCTGATAAACCGATCTGTCAGAGATGGGATCACAATGTACACAAATTGCTCCTTCTTGCTCATTTCGATGACAGTGATATAGACCCAGCACGAAACGCACTGCTGAATGGCTTCAGCTTTGTATGAGACTAGCATTATTCAAAATTCGATGACGTATTTTAAAGGCAGCTTGCATCTTCAGAGGGGTGTATGTTGACTGTAGCAATTCATTCAGGTAGCTGGGGAATGCATTAGCAGAAGGATTCAAGCTGACTAAGGCAATCCAGAGAGAGTGCTGGGTTCTTGGATTAAGTACTGGGGAAGTTGCAAGAAGGAGAAAGATCATCTTTCTGCAGTGAGCGATGAGGGCCTCAGACAGACACAGAATGGAAGCACATAGCCATGGAGGTCAATGCTCGAATTCTGGTGTCAAGGACCTGAATCTAGCACTGGATAAGGTGGAATGACCACATATAAGCAGTCAAAATCAGTGAAGGCATCTTCAAATTATATATTCCTGTGAAAGAGGCTAAGGGCTGAAGTATGAGAGATGGGTCGGATCTGGCTGAGGGCCTTGTCAATCATGGTGCTGGGGAAATCTCGGTTGAGGAATAAGGTGGACATTTCCGAGACTCCTTTGTCGAAGTTGGCAGCATCAGAACCAATGTGTCAGACATGGAAGAATGGGCAAAATGAAATAGCGTCTTTATTGGAAGCAGGGTGCAAGGATGTATAGTTAAGGTAACTATGGGAGTCAGTGTGTTTGTAATGTATATTGGCCAACCTATCCCCAGAAATGGAATCAGAGATGTCGAGGAAGACATGCGAGGAATCAGAGATGGAGCAGATGAAGATGGGAGTGGGGTGAAATTGGAAGCAAAATCGACAAACTTTTCCAATTCCAGGCGAGATAGGGAAGCAGCACCAATGATGTCATTGATATTCTGGAGAAAGAGTTGTGTGGGCTGGGGGGCCAGAGTAGGACTGGAACAAGAAATGTTCTGCACACCCCAGAAAGAGACAGGCATAAATAGGACCCGTATGGCAACCCATGGCCACACCGTTGACCTGAAGAAAATTAGAGGAGTTAAAAGAGAGGTTGCTGAGGGTGAGGATGAACTCGATTTTGTGGAGGAGGGTAGTGGTGGATGAGGACAGTTCAGGCCTTTATTCCCAGGAGGAAGTGGAGAGCCCTGAGGGCTGAATGGAGGTTTCATCTTTCCATTTTTATTCATCTGATCTAGCTCACACTTACATGCCCATCACTGTGATAAGCTTCATTCCCAATCTCACAGTTACTACTTGCTGCCGACTATTCAGCTAAGGCAATCACATCGTCTGAACTCATTGCAACACACTGACATCTTAATTTTCTTCTTACAGGACAAGGTGACCCATAATAAATGCTAGCATGGGCATCATCTGGCACGGGGGCAGCCCAGTGGAGATGATAATGTTGGATATAATGGGAGTAGCCATCACCAAACAAAGCAGATTCAGAAGTCATCCATGATGTTGGTATGTTCTTGCTTTATGCATCTTTTTAAATCCAACCACCCTTATCCCACAGTTAGGTACAATGCTTAAAGTACAGGCAGTATAACCATGCACCTTCAGCTTTCCACACACACAGTCCCTTTCTTCCCCAAACAGGTATTTATAAGCATCAGAAGCTGCCTTACCAACCCTGGTAATAAAGATGAAAGCCTGGATTAAAGGCAGATCTCTGGAGAAGAAACACCATAACTTTACCAGATATTCACAGTCACCAGCTCAGATAGTGGCATTGCATGTACGGTAGAAAGGCAGGAGACAGTATCTAGTGAGTCCCAAAGTCAAATTCCTAGATGATCCCGGCAGTAGAACCATCAGCATGAGGATGATTGTAGGAACAGTGGTGAGAGCCATCATCCAAATGTTCAGTGGGCACATCTTGTGAACTGACAGCAATGCATGGTTCAGTATGGCTTGAAGATAGGGAGAAGACCTGAGTAGTGCAGAAATGACAAAGATGTTATTGCTCCCGAAATTTCAGGAATTCACCAAAACTGAATATTCAAGGAAACTTTTGATTCTTTTCTGTTCTGATATACCTCCCAATGTGGTGACTGCAGAGATACCTGCATTGTTGATGAGTTCCTGCATAATTGAGAATCTTGATGTCCTTGGTAAAGCCTCATGCCTGCTCCTCCAGCACCTCTCTATTTCAGGAGAAGACAATTAAGTCCCCTACCTCGGCCTAGCTGCTCTCCATTATCCCTTGATTGTTATGATAGAACATGGGAAGAGTGCACTATCATTCTCTAGTCCCACTACTCCACAGGACACAACAGAAAGTTAATTGCTTTACCCAGTTCCCCAAATGACCAATCATAAATGCTCTCTACATTAGACTGCAAAAAACAGATCATTCAACCAGGTTTCTTCAATAAACACAAAATTATTGATTTGCTGTAAAATAAAACTTATTCCAAGAAATGTGGAGTCGCAGGTAGATAGGATAGTGAAGAAGATGTTTGATAAGCTTTCCTTTATTGGTCAGAGCATCATGTATAGGAGTTGGGAGGCCATGTTGCGGCTATACAGGACTTTGGTTTGGCCACTTTTGGAATATTGTGTACAATTCTAGTCTCCCTCCTATCGGAAGGGTGTTGTGAAACTTGAAAGGGTTCAGAAAACATTTACAAGGATGTTGCCAGGGCTGGAGGGTCTGGGCTTTAGGGAGAGGCTGAATAGGTTGGGGCTGTTTTCTCTGGAGCATCAGAGGCTGAGGGCTGACCTTACAGAGGTTTATAAAATCATGGGGGGTATGGATAGGATAAATAGACAAGGTCTTTTCCCTGGGATCAGGGAGTCCAGAACTGGAGGGCATAGGTTTAGGGTGAGAGGGGAAAGATATAAAAGGGACCTAAGGGACAGCTATTTCACACAGAGGGTGATGTGTATATGGAATGAGCTGCCAGATGAAGTGGTGGAGGGTGGTACAATTGCAACATTTAAAAGGTATCTGGATGGGTATATGAATAGGAAGGATTTAGAGGGATATGGGCCAAGTGCTGGCAAATGGGATTAAATCAGTTTAGGATATCAGTTGGATGAAGGGTCTGTTTCTGTGCTGTATATCTCCATGACTCTATGAGTCTAAGATGCAGAGTACCTAACACACACTGTTTGTAATATTAAAACACAAATATTTCTCTGTCTAAATAATCTCAAAAGCACACATACCTAGAAAAGAGGGGGTGTGGGGGGGGAGGAGGGGGGTAAAACTGACTACGTTGTGCACAGATTGATTTTGAGAAAAAAACATTTTCAGCCAATAAATCGTAGTTCTTGAAGACAAATAGGATAAGGTGTGCAATGTTTGGACAGATTTCGGCTTGGCGTTCATGCACAGGGGAATAGGTGTTGCCAATATAGTCAGTCGAATCTTGGTGCGTGCAACTTGCTGAGGGGACAGTGTTGAGAATTCTCTCAGTTGGTCATTAAAAGGACAATTTCTCACAGGATTCACCATGAAGGTGCTAAAGAAATAGGAGGCATGAGCTGAGCAGTTCTTTTACATCAGCAATCCTCCCCATCTGAAAATGAAAATCTAAAGTCACCTTCAAACCGCAATGTCTGTTTGACAGAACTGCCATTAAACCCAGTTATAAAAATAGCTTTCCATGAAATAAGTTCAAGAATCCAGAAACTGCAATTGTCTGGAAATTTCTTGTTTGAAAAAAAAGCTCCAATAAGACATTCGTTGATAATTTTAAAAAGAAATTCAACGTATCGCCACAATCCTTCAAATTCAAGTCCCTAAAATGATTAGCTGTGGAGGCACCAGAATTCTGAGGCGCTGATGGACAGCAAACTGCAATATGTTGGTGATGTCTCCAGCCCCTATCTGGTATAAACTGCTGGCATAAAGGCTCAAGGTCAAAATGGCTTTGGCAACCACTGGTAATGTCATTATCTCCCTGCTCGCCAACTGTACCTCCTTGGCAAAGTGCACCTCTCCTTCTGCTTCAGTTACGTCAGCATCACAGACTGATAACCAGCTTCTGCCAACAGATGCATGAGCTGGTTGTCCTGTTTTAACTGGAAATAACCTCAAAACAATGAGTCTTGACATTGACATCAAGTCATGGCGCTGTGCTAATTTCCTTTTGGCAGCTTGTTTCATGGTGGGACATTGTGGGTGAGGTGCAGTCAGGACAAATGCTCACTGAAGACCCTGTGTATCCAAGAACACTTGCTGAGACCCTTCCTCCTCCCCCTGCCTCCATGAGAAAATTGTGAGCTGCAGCCCAATACCATTCTCACCTCCTGACTTCCCACACCACACTCACATCTACGAGGCACAAGTCAGGAGTGTGATGGAATATTTCCCACTTGCATGGTTGTGGAGATCCATTGAATGCTCAAGGAATTTGACATCATCCAAGGCAAAGCAGCCTGCTTGATCAAACCTTCATCATTCTCTCCCTCTAGTACCATGCACAGTGACAGCAGTGTGCCTGATATATGGGATGCAGGAACTCACCCAAGGCTTCTTCCAAACCTAGGACCACTACTTCCACGAATGACAGGGGCAACAGATGCAGGAGAACGTTATAAACTACAAGTTCCTCTCTAACCCTCACACCATCCGGATTTAGAACTACATCACCATTCTTTCACTGACAGTGTGTCAAAATCCTGGAATCAGAATTATGGGGTTCCCTGCAATTCATGAACTCTAGATGTTCAAAAAGACAGTTCTCTACTAGCTTCTCAATAGCAATTAGGACAGTAAATGCTGGCCACATCTTGAGAAAGGACGTAAGAAGAAAAATCACTGTTCTTTCAGCATGGCTGGGTCACGATTCTTTAACAGCCTCCCTAACATAACGTGAGTGCCCTTACCACACATCGATGACAGAAGTTCAAGAACATAGCTCATCACCTTCTCAAATATAGTTAGGAATTGGCAATAAATGTTAGCCCAGCCAGCTACACCCATCTACCCTGAATAAATTAAAATAAATGGCAGACCAGGCAAGAATATTGAGTATGGACTGGTGTCAAGATCTGCCCATTCAGCCCATGTCCAGCTACACAGGAGATAATGTTGATGTCATGCTCCAGAGCATGTTAATTGCTATTGACCATGCCTTGAAAAGCCAGGAGCAGACACCATGTTGTTATTTGTTTGAATTGGTGAACTACACAGTTAGTGGAGCTGAATTTTGCAGCTGATTTCTATAAGGTGCATTCCAAGCAGTTTAATGTACCTTCTAGCTCCACACAAATCCCTTGTTACTTAGGGTAAATTTGCGTGAAATATCGACGTTAGATCTCAAGCAGAGGCTCTCACTCTTAGCCTCAATTCCAACCTTGCTCCCTGCTATCTCTCATTACTCTTCTCCCTTCTCCCACATTAAAACGTAACAGGATCCCTGAATCATTTCTCCAACTCATCAACACCAAGTACCTGCAGTAAGAGCAGAAATTCATGACTGAGCCCATTGACTGCGTTAATGGGAAATAACTGAGTTTTGTGAGAAGCCTGAAGCATGTTAACCACAGTGGGTAACATCTGTCCTACATTACAACTTGATACCCCTCATGGAATGCATCTATACAGAAAATCACAAGACCATCTATAATTCCTTGGTGTGTAGTGATCATTCAGGAACTAATAAAGGCACATGCAGCAATTTTTGTTAATGTTTGAAAGGCAAACAGATTTTATAGAAATTAAAACATGCTCCACAAATCAAACATGATGCTGAAGTACACTCTTACAATTCTGTTAAAGAAAAAAATTGTAAAACGCTACCTCAATAATTTCAGACAATAAATTCACTGTCATATTAACAATAATCAATTTTTATGATTTAATGTGATCATATGTTCACACTATGCCTTCCTTATAATATAAAAGTTGTTATTTAAATATATTAAAAATGTGGTTCTCAATTTTTCATAGCTTGTGGTTCCCAAACATTCACATCAGTTTTCAGTATTCTGAAGTTATTTTTTTAAATTTAAAATGGACAGAAAATCACTCAATATGGCAGGGGGCAGTGCCCGTTCATTCTGCACCAGAAACCCATATTATTACGTGGTCGGAAAACAGTGCCCAGGACTTAGGCCTTTGCATATAGAAACAGAAGGACCAATAGGTGGCGAAGGTGTCCTCTGTAAAATTGGACAGTCCTGATTCCACCTGGCATCAAGCTAGCTTTGCTTGGGATAACCAAGTCTCATTATAGGATCTGCCAACAAAAAAGGGGAGTTGTGTTTTAAAAAAGCCTAGTCTTGAATACGTGAAGAACTCCTCACTAGATCCAAGGATTGCTGAAAGTCACCTCATTTCCCTGCCTTCCTAGGCACCACCCTCTTCCAGGAGAAAGTGAGGACTGCAGATGCTGGAGATCAGAGCTTAAAAATGTGTTGCTGGAAAAGCGCAGCAGGTCAGGCAGCATCCAAGGAGAAGGAGAATTGACGTTTCGGGCATAAGCCCTTCTTCAGGAATGAGGTTCTCAATTCACATTCACATCCTCCCTAACATAACGTGAGTGCCCTTACCACACATCGATGACAGAAGTTCAAGAACATAGCTCATCACCTTCTCAAATATAGTTAGGAATTGGCAATAAATATTAGCCCAGCCAGCTACACCCATCTATCCTGAATGAATTAAAATAAATGGCAGACCAGGCAAGAATATTGATTATGGACATTCACCCTCTTCCATCCAATCACAAATTCCCTTCAGTTCTGAGGAAGTGTCACTTGACCGAAACATGAACTCTGATTTCTCTCCACAGAGGCTGCCAGACCAGCTGGACGTTTCCAGCAATTTCTGTTGTTTTTTCTGATTTACAGTATCACAATTAGAGTCATAGAGATGTACAGCATGGAATCAGACCCTTCGGTCCAACTAGTCCATGTCGACCAGATATCCCAACCCAATCTAGTCCCACCTGCCAGCACCTAGCCCATCTCCCTCCAAACCCTTCTTATTCATATACCTATCCAAATGCCTTTTAAATATTACAATTGTATCAGTCTCCACCACTTCCTCTGGCAGCTCATTCCATACACGTACCATCCTCTGTGTGAAAAAGTTGCCCCTTAGGTCTCTATCCCTAAACCTATGCCCTCTAGTTCTGGACTCCCCGACCCAGGGAAAAGACTTTGTCTATTTATCCTAACCATGCCCCACATAATTTTGTAGACCTCTCAGCCTCCAACGCTCCAGGGAAAACAGCCCGAGCCTGTTCAGCCTCTCCCTACAGCTCAGATCCACCAACCCTGGCAACATCCTTGTAAATCTTTTCTGAACCCTTTCAAGTTTCACATCTTTCCGATAGGAAGGAGACCAGAATTGCACGCAGTATTCCAGCAGTGGTCTCACCAAAATGTTCTGTACAGCCACAACATGACCTTCCAACTCCTATACTTAATACTTTGACCAATAAATTCTTTTGGTTTTTACAAATTTCCTCTGTCTGTGGTCAACCTAAACATCCCTCCCTCTCCCTACCCAATTATTGTCCTCTCCCTCTAACTGACCACTTCCTTTCTGTCGTTCTCACTGTCCACTCCCTATCCACCTGAAAGCCGCCTCGGCCTCTCTGTCAGTGCACTGTCCCCTCACAGCCAATCGTTGCTTCTGTCTCCACATGGTTGATACCCAGATATATGGATCTGATTGAACCTTCCTCCCTCTTTCGATCACTGCTACTTACTCCACCCTATAGTGGCCTGACCACTCCCAATCGCTGCTTGCCATCTTATCATCATGGCCTCAACACTCCTGATCACTGACTTCCTCCTCCTCACCAACTGATATCTGCTTTCTCCTGCTTGTTGCTACTTTCTTGTTCCTCACATCCTTTGCATCCTTCCTCCTCCTAATTGTTCTGTCGTTAATTGTTTCCTACAACTATTTCTGCTTTTTCTAGATTGCTTACTCTTTCCGTTTCCTCATTGCCCTCCTCCACTGCTCACCCCTAACTGAGTGGGGTGGCAGGAATTACAGTGACTCCAAATCAAAGTGTCTTCGCCAGTCTGGTGTAAATTCAAGCTGACATCTAATGTCAGAAGGGCCTTGGGCCCACATATTCCAATGAAGGGAATGTTCCTTGCATCGACTTTAATAAGTCACTTCTAACCCCTTATATGTTCACCTCTCAGTCCTATATGATGTATCCCAGATTTTGTATTGTCTTTAACTATTAAATGGCAACTGCATTGTGTCATGTAACTAGCCAAAATAGCTGTATCATGCATGGGATCCATTCAGAACCTTTACATCATACCTGTCTCCTTCTGCTCTTCACTAAAAGAGAGCTTTTTAATGTTCTGTATCAATTCAACAACCCTGAAAATGGTTTTGGTGTGAAATTCCTATAGGGCTTCTTTTTCGATGATTTCCACAAATAACTTCAGTCTCTTGTCTGACTTATGATGAAAGCCTTGTGTTTAATATCAAGGTTTGTAATTTTCTTATGATCCCTGTGACCTCTAGAAAAAGGAAAAAGAAAATGAAAGAGATACGGACGATTCGCGAGTTTGTGTAACCAGAACAGGAAAGTACATGTCCCAGGAGGCTACACTAAGGCTCTGTGATTCACTGGTCAAACCACATTTGAAGTAATGTGTTCAATATTGGTTACCACACCACAAAAAATCAGAGTCATGCTTTCGAAAAGATGCAGTTAAAAAGTAGCAAGACTGACACAAAGGGGAAAGAGGATAAGTTATATGAGGGAAGATTACAGAACCTCAAGAACGGAGGCAGATTAAAGGTCATTTCATCAAAGTCTATAAAATGTCAGTTGGGACGAATAAGATGTATTTATTTCTCTAAATGTTTTCAGGATTGTTTTCTCAATCCTGTTTCCTGCTGTGAGTTACTAACATTTCTGTAAAAACTATTAATTTAGAGGATGACAATAACGTCAGAAGATTGAGAGGTGACTTACAGAGTTTATAGAACAATGAGGGATATAGATAGGGTGAATGGCAGGGGTCTTTTGCCTAGGATGAGGAATTTCAAGATTGGGGGCATATTTTTAAGATGAGAGGAGAAAGATTAAAAAAAAAGACATGCGGCAATTGTTTTTTGAATGCGGAGAGTGTTTCATGTGTGGGATGAACTTCCACAGGAAATGGTAGATTCAGCTACAGTTACGACATTTAAAAGACATTTGGATAAGTACATAAATAAGAAATGTTTGGAGGGATAGGGGCCAGGTGCAGGCAGGTAAGACTAATTTAGTTTGGGATAATGGGCTGGTTCGACCGAAGTCCATGCTGTATGGACTCTACAACTCTTAATTCATTAAACGATAATTTTCCGCTGTCTGACAGTTGGTGATGGTTTTGCATGTGTCACTCAGTATCATCAGTCTTTTACTGCCCTTTTACAGGACCACTGTGGGACGCCAATAAAATGGTAACATTTGTGAAGAAAATTACTTCCATGATCATTGGCCTTAAAACCATCTCCTTTGTCAGCTCATGGCTGCAAGCCTTACGCGGTTCCCTCCACCCCAGACCTGCTTTCCCACCTCGCAAACAATGCCATTACTCTTTTTACAAAAAGAAACATGGCTAAAAGACAGACTGTACATCAGTCACTGTTTTATTTGAAGCAAGGAGGACAGTAAAGGAATGCTTCCTGGGAATTAAAAGCAGTAAGCTCCATAAAAGGGGGGATGCAGGCCACATGGAAGGAAATTGCACAGGCAACCACTGCCAAGCAGCATGACAAGGGGTTCAATGACCTCATAAGAGTGGCCAAGGCAAGTGACAACCATGGCCTCCATCCACACTTTGTAAGAATTATAGAGCTTCAATATTCTTGGTTTTGCTTTGCCGCAAGCCATTCGCAATATGTTTTGTCTCCTCTCTCAAACTAAATGATATGTTTCTCTCCCTCCAAAGCAGCTTTCTCATGAATGGAAGGTCTTCTCTCTCTTCCTCATCCTCAGTTTCTTCTGCTGCCAGGAGCTGAAAGCCTTTCTGAATAAGGGCTCTAAATTAATCTCGGACATAACTATTAGCGATGTGAACATTTGCCAGATCATTTAAAATTGCATGCATAAGGAAGAACAATATATTTTTGGAATATTCAGCAACATGGGGAAGCTTCGGGAAAGGTTGGGGACATAGTTATGCAACTTGTGAGGTGACACAAACCACAGACTTGGTCATTTCTATTAAAGGTATATTCTAGTTACAGGTTGCCATCCTGAAAATGCTCCTGTTATCCTAACTCTCTGTGTTCTATTGGTTAACCAAATCTCTACTCATACTGATATACCACGGCAAAGGTTTTATTATCCAATACCTATTGGACCAGGAGTGCACAAATTGATGAAATATTCTGGGTGCTCCACATAATCAATGTAAAAACACACACTAAGTGATACAAACATAATGCAGGGAGTATAGTCATCATTATTAAGCTTTACTTACGGCATGTATCACTTAAATAATAACGCAACTTTGCCTTAATTAAACTTATTAGCAGAGAGTCTTCTCACTGAACTGACTATTTGGACATCCCAGTGGATCATGGCATTTGAGGAGAAATTGACTCGTAATTGAATCTACTGTTGGTATTTCATGTAGCCATTTGATTGAACAAGTATAATTACATTGAGGTAAATGCTTTTTAAAAAGCTATAATTTTTTTTGTTATCCTGTTACAATACAGTAAATGTTGCAGTATGTACGTTTATAAGTTTTGTCGGTTTATCAAGAGTGCCAGTTCATAAGGTACCTGGTAAAACAAAATTTGCTGTGTATCCAAAACCATGGACTCTTATCATCTTTCGTTGCCTTATGTGCAGTTCATTATTGAAAGCATTTTTAAATCCTAATATATTATATCTATTGTTTCCCCTTTATTTATCCTGCTTATTATCTCCTCAAAGAACTCATAGATTTGTCAGGATTGATTTCCCTTTCTGAACTTATACTGACTCTTCTTCATTAGATTGTGAATCTCTGAGTAGTCTGCTATTATACTCTTTATAAGAGACTAAAGCATTTTCCCAATGACAGATGCTGAGCTGATTGGCCTGTAGTTACCTATATTTTTGTCACACCCTCCCCCTTATTAAATAAAATGTGTTATATTGGCAGTATTCCAATCTTCTGGGAGCATGCCAAAATCTAAGAATGCTTGGAAGTTTCACCAGTGCATCCATTAATTCTGTAGCTACTTCCTTTAATATTCTAGAATGTATTCCATTAGGTCCAGGGAACATATTGGCATTTAGTCCCATTGGTTTCTCATTTCAATTCCATATTCTTAACAGACCCTTGGATCTTAATAATTTCAGACCCCCTAGGTCTCTTTAGAGCAATTGCTTTACACAGAGGGTGGTACGTGTATGGAATGAGCTGCCAGAGGAAGTGGTGGAGGCTGGTACAATTGCAACATTTAAGAGGCATTTGGATGGGTATATGAATAGGAAGGTTTTGTAGGGATAGGGGCCGGGTGCTGGCAGGTGGGACTAGATTGGGTTGGGATATCTGGTCGGCATGGACGGGTTGGACCGAAGGGTCTGTTTCCATGCTGTACATCTCTATGACTCTATTTGCCTTTTCTAGCTTTTTCCATTTAATATATCTATGGAAGCTTTTGTAATCTCTTTCAATGTCTAGATTGGGTTGGGATATCTGGTCGGCATGGACGGGTTGGACCGAAGTGTCTGTTTCCATGCTGTACATCTCTATGACTCTATTTGCCTTTTCTAGCTTTTTCCATTTAATATATCTATGGAAGCTTTTGTAATCTCTTTCAATGTCTTCTGAACTTTGCATTTATACTCTGTACTCTTTCTTTATTAATTTCTTGGTCCTTCTTTGATGAATTCTAAAATTCTTCCAACCCCAGGCTTACAACCTTTTTTTTACATATGTGAGTGCCTCTTCTTTTGATCTATCATAGATCAGGTGAGGTACCAGACACAGGTGAGGTATCGGAATAATGGAGGTTGGCTAACATGGTGCCACTGTTTAAGAAAAAAGTGATAAGGACAAGTCAGGGAACTATAGACCAGTGAGCCTGATGTCGGTGGTAGGCAAGTTGTTGGAGGGAAGCCTGAGGGACAGGATGTGCATGTATTTGGAAAGGCAAGGACTGTTTAGGGATAGTCAACATGACTTTGTGCGTGAGAAATCATTTGATTGAGTTTTTTGGAGAAGTAACAAAGAGGATTGATGAGGACAGAGCAGTAGATGTGATCTAAATGGACTTCAGTAAGGCGTTCGACAAGGTTCCCCATGGGAGACTGGTTAGCAAAGTTAGATCTCACGGGATACATGGAGAATAGCGATTTGGATACAGAACTGGCTCAAAGACAAAAGACAGAGAGTAGTGGTAGAGGGTTGTTTTTCAGACTGGAGGCCTGTGACCAGTGGAGTGCCACAAGGATCGGTGCTGGGTCCACTAATTTTCGTCATTTCGATAAATGATTTGGATGTGAGCATAAAAGGTATAGTTAATAAGTTTGCAGATGAAACTAAAATTGGAGGTGTAGTCGACAGCGAAGAAGGTTATCTCAGATTACAATGGGACCTTAATCAGATGAGCCAATGGGGTGAGAAGTGGCAGATGGAGTTTAATTTAGATAAATGTGAGCTGCTGCATTTTGGAAAAGCAAATCTTAGCAGGACTTACACACTTAATGGTAAGGTCCTAGGGAGTGTTGCTGAACAAATAGACCTTGGAGTGAAGATTCATAGCTCCTTGAAAATGGAGTCATAGGTAGATAGGACAGTGAAGATGGTGTTTGGTATGCTTTCCTTTATTGGTCAGAGTATTGAATACAGGACTTGGGTGGTCATGTTGCAGCTGTACAGGATATTGGAATATTGTGTGCAATTCTAATTTCCTTCCTATTGGAAAGATTTGTGAAACTTGAAAGGGTTCAGAAAAGATTTACAAGTATGTTGTCAGGGTTGGAGGATTTGAGCTATAGGGCGAGATTGAACAGGCTAGGGCTATTTTCCCTGGGCAACTTTCTCAAACAGAGGGTGGTACGTCTATGGAATGAGCTGCCAGGGGATGTGGTGGAGGCTGGTACAATTGCAACATTTAAAAGGCATCTGGATGGGTATATGAATAAGAAGTGTTTGGAGGGACATGGGCCAGGTGCTGGCAGTTGGGACTAGATTGGGTTGAGATATCTGGTCGGCATGGACGGGTTGGACGGAAGGGTCTGCTTCCGTGCTGTGCATCTCTATGACTCAACAAGTCTATGTTCTTAACAGCATTTCTATTTCACAGAAGAGAAGGTCAGGTAACCAGACAGCTGCTTTGCAACACAAAGTGTTGCCAATGTCACGGTTTTGATTCCTGGAGCAGCTGAGGTTACCGTGAAGCTTCTGCCTTCTCAATCCAACCCCTCGCCTGAGCTTGGCAATCGCCATGTTAAACTCACCATCGGTTGTCTCTCTCTAATGAGAGAGCAGCCTTTTGGTCCTCTGGTTCTGTGATGACTTTATTGCATAGAAAAACAGAGAAGTAGGCCATTCATCCCCTCAAGTCTGCTGTGCTGTTCAATATGATCATAGGTCATTATCCAACTCAGTACCCTGTTCCTGCTTTATCCCCATACAGTTTGATCAGTTTAATCTTAAAAACTGCATTCACCTCCTTTTTGAAAACATTCAAGGTTATGGCCTCCACCACTCTCTGTGGCAAAGAATTCCACAGGCTCACCACTCTCTGGGTGAAGAAATGTCACCTCAACACAGTCTGAAATGGCCTACCCCATATCCTTAGACTGATTTTGAGTTTGATTTTGATTTTATTGTCATGTGCAATTTACAATAAAAATTCAATAAAATATCGTGAAAAGCTTTCACGTGTCGCCACAAAACAGCGCCATTTTGATTAAATCAAGAATAAGGAAGACAAAGAAAGATATAGCTTGAAGGGAGCCCATCAGACCTGAGCCAGCTCATCATCGTCAACGAAGCCTGCGTCACCAACTCTCCGCCACTGCTTCACCGCCATCTACTCCAGAGTCAACTGACATCGAAATCACTGATCCTCAGGCGCCATCTTTGCCTCTGGTCCGATACACCTCCATCACTGCCTTGTCGCCTCCTGCGCTGGATCCAACAATTGTGACCCCTCCTTCTGGTCTCCCTGATCCTCAGGGATATCTCTTCTGCATTTGCCCTGTCTACTCTTGTTCGGATTTCAGATATCTATGAAACTCCCCACATTTTTCTAAACTCCAGTGAATATAATCCTAACTAACCCCAGATAGACCTCTGTTGCATTTTTCCATAGCCAGGACATCCTTCCTCAGAAAAGGAGACCAAAACTGCAGTCTCTGTGTTGATGTAAGGAAAGGAACAGTACAAAATAATTGTATTATTTCAACAGTTAAACAGAATTTCAATTAGAAACCACCAATTTTTTTTTAAATTGTGGCATTCATTAACTACATAAAAGCTCTGGAATCTTGTTTTTATGTTTTACCAGAACAAATTGAGTACATCTTCAATAAGAGCTTAATGGTAAAATACCTACCTTTGTGTTGGGAATGATAAGTGCTGCAGAACTGGCGATTGCATTAGATAGGAGATCTTAGTCTAGCAACTAGCTGCAGCCTGTCTAGAATGGTAAAAGGGATGGTTTCCCTTTAAAAGCAGAATTAAGTCATGTTATCATGATTCCTGGCTCTTTATATGTCCCCAGATATCAAAGCCTTGGAAGTGCAGGTGTGCATCTTAATTTTTAATTAGTGGGAAGCAGGGGTTGGAACCCCACTGACACACTGGAGGCAACACACTGTGTGCATGGAGGCACTGGGATCGAATCACTTGAACGCTGATGTAAGGTTATAAATACAGTAGTTGTAAACAGATCCCAGAGAATGTATTAATGACTGCCCACAACAATAGCAGTCACATCCCCACCATTTTCTTTGTGCCTTCTAAAGTAACCATTCTGAAGCAAAATTCCAAAGTAAACTGCAATGAATTCAATCACTAAATGGCAAACATCACTGACTTTCACTTTCTATCAAAGGTCTTTATGACATACAACACCACACAGAGTTTTCGCATTTTAAAGTTAGGCATTGTGGGAAAGAAGAGTGCAGTATTTACTTTCTAAATGTTCGATTCATGATCTGATGTTGTGATGTCTGGTCAGAAAGTGGTATAAAACAAAATGCAGAAGAAGTCTTTGGATATTACAGAGAGGGCTGGTGGCGGGGAAGCATCTATTCAGGAAAGGCATTATCCACTTTGGTGTTGCTGAAATTTAAGCAATATATTGGAGTATTGTGCTCAGTTTTGGTCACCTTGTTATATGAAGGATGTTATTAAACTGGAAAGAGTGCAGGATAAATTTACAAGGATGTTGCCTGGACTCAGTGGTCTGAGTTATAGGGAGAGGTTGGACAAGCCAGGACCTTTCTCTTTCGAGTGTAGGAGATTGAGGGGGGACCTTATAGGTGTATAAGATCATAAGAAGCATGGATAGGGAGAAGGCACTCAGTGTTTTTCCCAGATTGGGGAATAGAGGATGAGAGGGCATCAGTTTAAGATTAGAGGGGAAAGAATAAAAAGGTATCTGAGGGGCAACTTTTTACAGAGAGTGGTACACATATGGAATGAGCTGCTAACAGAAAGAATCTCAGGGAGTCCCTCTCCCACTGCAACTCCCAAGTCATTTCCTCTGCCCTGAAGCTCTTCAACCATGTCCTGAAACAAACTTGCTACCACAGCCACATTTGCTTCCTCAGTGCCTGCCTCCGTAACCAACTCATCCCACACGGACTCCGGACCACCTTTAAACCAGCAGAGTTCGGACCCGAACAGGACAAACAGTACAGACTACAGATTCAAAAACACCAGCAACAGTTCTCCTTCAAGATCCTTTGCTCCATGCTTGCAGCAATGCTCTGGCACCTAACCTCTCTACAGTCAGCCCTGCCTCAACTGAGGGCCACACTCTCTCAGAATTGCAAAGGACCCACTCTGTACTACATCCTCAGGAGAATTCATACTCTCAACAAACAGTATTTCAACTCCATCTCAAACATCAAAAACTGTAATTACAACAAACTTTTATCTACCCACCTCCATAACCAACACTCCTCAAACATTCCAGAAGATTCCCCCAGCCTCTGGAACTGCTCGGACGCCATTAGCCATGCGGCTGGTGCAGCTGCCACCCCCATGCTGATTGATGATGTCACTTCCGCCCCCATCATGGCCACTCCCACAACCACTTCCGCCCCTCACAACTCCTCATGCACCACACGTGACATCACTTCTGCCCCTCACATCATCACTGATGTCACACGCTCAGTGACTTCCGCCACCCCTACTGCCATGTCTGCCACCACTTCCACCCCCACCAATGCCACTCACCTGCATTCTGCTGACAAGCCTCCCACAGATCCCACTGTCACCATTCCCAGCCCCCAGAACCCTGAGGGGAACACCACCCCTGCTCATGACTCCACCCCCATTCCCCCCACCATCACACCCACTCCAGTTACTGGCTCCACCCCCACTCCCAGCTCCACACCCACACCAGATCCCAGCTCCCAGCCCTGCCGAGTTTTCACCATCCCTCCAGATGTTCCCCTCACTGAGGATGAACGATCAGTCCTCAGCAAAGGACTTAACTTCATCCCCCCCGTCCACGCATCAATGAATTTAATACACGACGTGACGTCAAACACTTCTTCTGCCGCCTCCGCCTCCGAGCTTACTTTCACAATCAGGACTCCCGCCCACCTTCTGAGGACCCCTTCGCCCACCTCCAACACACTGCATCCACCTGGACACCCTGTGCTGGCCTATTACCTGTCCTCGACCTCTTCATTTCCAACTGCCACCAGGACATTAACCGCCTCAACCTGTCTACCCCCTCCCCCACTCTAACCTCTCACCCTCACAACGCGCAGCCCTCCAATCCCTCTGCTCCAATCCCAACCTCACCATCAAGCCAGCAGATAAAGGGGGCGCAGTGGTAGTCTGGTGCAATGACCTCTACACCGCTGAAGCCAAATGCCAACTCAAGGACACCTCTTCCTACCGCCCCCTCGACCATGACCCCACCTCCCATCACTAAACCATCACTCCCAGACCATACAGAACCTCATCACCTCAGGAGATGTCCCACCCACAGCTTCTGACCTCATAGTCCAGGAACCCCGCACTGCCCGGTTCTACCTCCTTCCCAAGATCCACAAGCCTGACCACCCTGACCGACCCATTGTCTCAGCATGCTCCTGCCCCACTGAACTCATCTCTACCTACCTCGACACTGTCCGATCCCCCCTAGTCCAGGAACTTCCCACATACGTTCAAGACACCACCCACGCCCTCCCCCTCCTCCAAGACTTCCGTTTCCCCGGCCCCCAATGCCTCATCTTCACCATGGATATCCAATCCCTCTACACCTCCATCCGCCATGACCAGGGCCTCCAAGCCCTCCATTTTTTCCTCTCCCGACGTCCCCAACAGTACCCTCCTACCGACACTCTCATTCGTTTGGCCAAACTGGTCCTCACCCTTAACAATTTCTCCTTCAGATCCTCCCACTTCCTCCAGACCAAAGGGGTAGCCATGGGCACACGTATGGGCCCCACCTATGCCTGTCTCTTTGTTAGCTACGTAAAACAGTCGATCTTCCGTAATTACACCGGCACCACTCCCCACTTCTTCCTCCGCTACGTTGATGACTGTATTGGTGCCACCTCGTGCTCCCGCGAGGAGGTTGAGCAATTCATCAACTTCACCAACACATTCCACCCTGACCTTAAATTTACCTGGACCATCTCTGACAGCTCTGTCCCCTTCCTGGACCTCTCCATCTCCATTAATGATGATCGACTTGACACTGACATTTTTTACAAACCCACCGACTCCCACAGCTACCTGGATTACACCTCTTCCCACCCTACCTCTTGCAAAAATGCCATCCTGTATTCCCAATTCCTCCGCCTCCGCCGTATCTGCTCCCCAGAGGACCAGTTCCACCAGAGAACACACCAGATGTCCTGCTTCTTTAGAGATTGCAATTTCCCTTCCCACATGGTTAAAGATGCCCTCCAACGCATCTCGTCCACATCCCTCACCTCTGCCCTCAGACCCCACTCCTCCAACCGTAACAAGGACAGAACGCCCCTGGTGTTGACCTTCCACCCTACCAACCTTCGCATAAACCAAATCATCCGCCGACATTTCCGCCACCTCCAAAAAGACCCCACCACCAGGGATATATTTCCCTCCCCACCCCTTTCCGCCTTCCGCAAAGACTGTTCCCTCCATGACTACCTGGTCAGGTCCACGACCCCCTACAACCCACCCTCCTATCCTGGCACCTTCCCCTGCCACCGCAGGAACTGTAAAACCTGTGCCCACACCTCCTCCCTCACCTCTATCCAAGGCTCTAAAGGAGCCTACCAGATCCATTAAAGTTTTACCTGCACATCCACTAATATCATTTATTGCATCCGTTGCTCCCGATGCGGTCTCCTCTACATTGGGGAGACTGGACGCCTCCTAGCAGAGCGCTTTAGGAAACATCTCCGGGACACCCGCACCAATCAACCACACCGCCCTGTGGCCCAACATTTCAACTCCCCCTCCCATCTAGCAAGGACATGGAGGTCCTGGGCCTCCTTCACCGCTGCCCCCTCACCACCAGATGCCTGGAGGAAGAACGCCTCATCTTCTGCCTCGGAACATTTCAACCCCAGGGCATCAATGTGGACTTCAACAGTTTCCTCATTTCCCCTTCCCCCACCTCACCCTAGTTCCAAACTTCCAGCTCAGCACTGTCCCCATGACTTGTCCTACCTGCCTATCTTCTTTTTCACCATCCACTCCACCCTCCCCCCCGACATATCACCTTCATCCCCTCCCCCACTCACCTATTGTACTCCATGCTACTTTCTCCACAGCCCCACCCTCCTCTCGCTTATCTCTCCACCCTTCAGACTCTCTGCCTTTATTCCTGATGAAGGGCTTTTGCCTGAAACGTCGATTTTACTGCTCCTCGGATGCTGCCTGAACTGCTGTGCTCTTCCAGCACCACTCATCCAGAATCTGCTAACAGAAATCATTGAGACGTGTACAACCTCAACATTTAAAAGGCATTTGGACAAGTCCATGGTTAGGAAGGGATTAGAAAGATACGGGCCAAGTGCAGGGAAATGGGGTTCGTATGGGTGGACATTTTCGTTGGCATGGATCAGTTTGGGCCAAAGGGATATCTCCGGGCTGTAGGATTCTTTGACTTTAGTCTTCTATGTTACTTTGTGATTAACAATTACACATTCATTTAGTCCATTTCTTACACATAAATAAATGAAGATCCACCCATGGTTATTAATGCTTGATATTTGTCACTTGATACATAGCATATCAGTGTTCTGAATGATGTTCCGAAGGGCTAACACTGTTTGACCATAGTTGATACATTTTCATGTACCAATTGGAAATGGAAAACACAATGGGAGGTCACTCATTCCGAAGCTAGCCATTATCTTTGGAAGATCACCTCCATTTCACTTGCAGGAGTCTAAGTGATCTGCCTTCAGTCTCCAGCTTTGGTCTTCAGGTCTCTGTGGGTCCTGGCTCACTTCAAATGGGTTCCGGTAGTCCTTAGCCACTTTCTATCAAGTTAAAACTCACACAACACCAGGTTAGAGTCCAACAGGTTTATTTAAAAGTACAAATTTTTCAGAAGTTGCTCCTCCATCAGTTACCTGATGAAGGAGCAGCACTCCAAAAGCTTGTGCTTTCAAATAAACCTGTTAGACTATAACCTAGCATTGCGTGAGTTTTAACTTTGCCCACCCCAGTTCAACGCCGGCACCTCCACATCACTTTCTATCAAGTCAGACACATCTCAAATTCCACCTTCATAGCTCCCTGATATTGGACTGAATTTTACTGCCATACCACCGGTATAATAGTTGAGGGTGAGGCTGCATGTGCTTGGTCAGCTCACCATCCAGCCAGCAAACTACTGTCTGGCTGCTGAGACAGTTTGAGGCTGGACTTCTACCCCATTAGAAAGGAAGCCCCACTTCTTTCAGCAGCCAGGGGGGAGCAGTGACAACAAGGACAGAGGATCTGTGTGGTTTGTGGGAAATATTTCGCGGTGTGAGGATGGGGGGGGGGTAGGGCCCTGATGAGTACCAAGGCAATTTCCTTGGTACAACCTCCTGGCATCCTGGAAATGGCACCACCCTCCCATGGGTAAAGTCTCGTCCACGGCTGGAAAAGGCTTTAGGTGGCTAGTAGATTATGTGCTTTAACTGGCTCATAGCAAACAGAGCACCCTCCACCTTCTCTGCAAACTAGGAAGTGAACAGGAGATCTTTTTTTCACAGGAGATGTTCTCATGGCTACATGGATGCAGTGAATCTCACCTTGTACCTGAAGGAAACCTGGTTTCCTACACGCTTCTGGTGTACACGGGGAACATGAAATGCTAGTTGGTCTTTATGAGGAGGTCTTCAGTGAATTGCTCATTACAGACTGATGATCCTTCTGTAGCTAAGAAAGATCACAAGCTGACATAGTAAAAGGATGTGGTGACCTTCCCTGTCGCAGGCAATGCATGGTGAAATGCAGAAGTGTGTTGCAATTCCTACTGTAAATAACTACTTCTTTGGAACAACCCTCCACGCCCTTGCTCTCAAGACCATTTTTGAGAACTACCAGCCACCAGAATCTTTGCCGACAATATTCAACAATCATTGATGGGCTGAATGGTTTCTTTTGATGCCATAATGGCACTGTAACTAAAATGTTTGATGTCATCAAAGTCTGAAGGTGCTCCTCAGACTTACTCTTTTCAAATAGAGATCAGTCCCTGTGGGTAGTCCATGCTATTGGTGCCACCCAATTGCTAGATAAACTTGTCAGGACTTTGCACGAGACATCCCTTTGAAGTGTTTCCTCCCGGTCAGGGAACACTTCAGCAGTCTAGGACGATCAGCCTCCAATCTTAGTGTAAGCATCCTCCCAGATAGCCTTCAAGATACACAACAATGCAGAATCACCGAGCCTCAACCGTGACCTTGGGTTTGTGTCACGATACATGTGATCCCACCATGCTGTCCTGTATCGTAAAATCTTCCTTACTGTCCTGTTTTGACATCATCACTTGTTAAGACCCTTCTGCCTTAATTAATTTGTACAGTTTTGGATTACGTATTACTTTGATTAGACCCTCGGCATGTCAACCTTATATCTATCACATTATTATCAGCCATTTAGTTTGTTTCCAGCACCACATTATTTTTAATTTTGTCTAATTAGCTCTCTGCCTCAATTATAGGATTATAGGTCATTCCTTCACTGACTCGTTTGATAACCTGCAGAGACTTGTTATTCAACCTGTTGAACCTCCTTTCACACCATTTGTATGATCTTTTGGTCTCTCTGCCTATAAATTCTAGCCTGTGTGCTCTCTTCACTCCAGCTGACGAAGGAGTAGTGCTCCGAAAGCTTGTGATTTTAAATAAACCTTTTGGACTATAACCTGGTGTTGTGTGATGCTGTGCCTTTGGAAAAGATTGAGCTGGTCACTTTCTGATATCTTCTAAGTGCCTTATCTTTCGGGCTGTTTACTTTAAGGCCTGATATCAAACTGTGTGATTATGCAGCCAAAGGGTGCAATAACATGTGAGCTTGTGATCTGAGTTGGATATTTGTGTTTTTCATACTTGTCTGTAATCTATTGAAGGCAGACCAGAAAATCACTTGAAAAGGTGAGGTCAAATACAAAGATTTTCAACTGTTTTTTTCATAATACTTTATACAGAGAACACTATAACAAGATTTCTGATCAGATTCACTGTGTTCAATCAGTTATTTTGCGTAATAATGAAAGTAATAAATATACTCCACTTTTCCAAATCCTGTATCTGTTTGCTTGATTTAAATAAAGTAACTTCCATTTATCTTTCTGTGTTGTTATCTTCTGAATTAGCACAGAGGGGCTAAATTACATGTTTCCCCCAATGGCAGATTAGCGGGGAAGTGTGCAAGTGCCTAAAATGGTACCATTACTGGCACCAACCTGGCTATGCCTGTTATAATTCACCCACTCGTGGCACAGTTGAGATCTTAAGTGGCTAATTAAGAACCATTAAAGGCCTCTTCCATACACAGCCACAAATTTTTCTACAGCAGGCAGGAGCCCACATCAAGTATGAAACCTGAGAACGAGTGCTTCTATAGCTAATGATCATAGAATCCCTACAGTGTGGAAACAGGCCATCCAACCCAACAAGTCCACACCAACCCACCCTACTCTATTACTCTACGTTTATCCCTAACCTACACATCCTTGAATGCTATGGGCAATTTAGCATGGCCAATTCACCTAACCTGCATGTTTTTGATGGGCATGGGGGATAGAAACACTTGTACTGGGCTGTAGGACTCATTAAAGACCCCACTCCCCTAAGGTACCATCCCCCCCACCAACCTCAATTCCCCTCTTCCTTGGCCTGACAACTGCTAGTCCCCACACCTCCTGTTCCCCCACCCGTTGACAGGACCTTTCAGCCTAGTTCCTACAATAGCTAGCCCAGCCTTTTACCTTTGTGACCAGCTCAAGTAATGGTCTCTACTGGGGATGTGATGCAGACCCACTGGTGGCCACAACTTCTGGTAACCATTTGATCAACCAGCGGTTCTCAGAGGTAGAACGTCCTGATATAACTTGAGCCTTAACCAACTAAACCCAAAAAATGAAAATGGGAATAGCATCCAGAGGGAAGCAAGCTTGCTCCCGAAGTTTATCTGAGGATTCAGATCCAAGATGAGTGTAAAATCCCACCAAAGTTTATTGTCACAAATCTTGTATTTCCATTTAATCCTTTTTGTCTGTTCACAGGTAGAATCCAACACCTAAATTTGTAACCTAATAACATAATGACTATAACGTGCTCACCTATTAATGACAGCTTGATCATTATTTGAGGTTTTTGAGGAAACAATTTCATTTCACAGTCCCATAATATTGTAACCTCTTTCCATCTTGGGTTTTCTGACATTAGAATGAACAATTGGTTTTCAGAAAATGTAAATCTCTGCCTCATCTTATCTGTAAAATATGCTCACAAAAGTCACAATGAATGGCCGGGCCGTTTTCGCTGTAATACACAATTCTGCAAAGTATCTGTAATTCTGTAAATTAAGTTATAAAAATATTTGTTACTTTACAACAAGAATGGTGCTCTTTAAATAGGCACATAATTTGCACATATTCATGTGTAAAGATGCTCGCAGCTCTACGGAACAGAAACTCAATGTGCTTATAATAAATTATGAAATAGATCAGTGAAGATGCTGTGCTGTTAATTTCTAGGCTAACTTGTCACTGCAGATCACACTAAAAATCAATTCATATTAAAGCTTGAATATTCCATTTCATTCAAATGTACATCACTTAGGTCTGGGTAGACTTTTACTGCCTGGGCTGCATTTAATGTAACCACTTGGATGGTATCCTGCTTAAATCAATGGGCTATTCCGGATAGAGTCATTAATAGTAATTGACTTTTCAGCTCTGTTTCTGGAGACTGCATAATTTATGAAAACCTCTCTCTGTGTAGTCTTAAATAATAGATTGTGGTTTGTGAGAGGGCAGCTCCTAGTACACCACCAATTTGAAGTAACAGGGCCTTCAGAGTTTCCACTTTCTTTCATTGCTTTTTTTTTTCATTTCGCTGCTCAAGCACTGACACATTTTATTGGGTTTCATTTTAATCAAAAATTATTTTTATAAAAGAAACACCTATGACATCCCACGCCTGAAGTTAATGAAGGAATGCTTAGACACTCTGATGAATTATTAATTGCTGACCATGCCTTCTGGATGTATCTGGCACAGATAATGTAATTATAGCAGGGGATACATAGAAAAATGTTGCCAGACTGCAGTTTTTTGTTTGTACAAAAATGTACTGTGTAAGATCATCAAATTGTCAATGCTCCATCCAGATTACACACTGGATAGTTTGGAGACAAGTAAAAGACTCATTTTTGGTATTGAATTTATGAGGGTTTATCTTGTTCATTTTCATGTGAATAAAACAAAGAAATTAATCAGATCCATGCAGTTGTTTTTGATGAGCAGGTACTGATTTAAAGGTATTCTATTAAGTGTTGTATTTGCACAAGTTGACAGGGTGCCACATTAGAATGCAGACTAATTGACATCTATCTACTTATCTGTCTGCCTCTCTATCTGTCTGTGCGTCTGTATTTATTAAAGCATTTCCCAAATTGGGAAGACATGATCTAAAACACAGCAGTTGGAGGGTGTTCGGAAGGACAGGTTGGCTGTAAAGGAGGTTTGTTTATTCATTCACAGGAAGCGAGGTCACTGCTTAAGCCTGGATTTATTGCCCATCCCCAATTGCCCTTGAGAAAGTGGTGGTGAGCTGTTGTCTTGAACAGTTATAATCGACATGGTGTAGATATTGTCATAGGCAATCACTCACTAACAAGTGTGATTGTCTACCAAGGAAATTCTGAGTCACTGGTCACGGGAACTGTGAGTCTTTACTTGGTTGATGGGTCTAATCCCAGAGCCACATCTTCCCTCCTTCCTCTTTCCAATGGGTGTTCTCAAAGAATTGTACCCCTTTATACAGGAGGTTCCTCCAAGTTGGTTTCTTCTATATAAGTGTACACCCTCATGCACACAATGTTGTTAGGCAGACATATCCAAGATTTTGACCCATCAAAAGTAAAGCAACAGTGAAGTTATTCCAAGTCAGAGTAGTGAGAGGCTTGGAAGAGAACGTGCAGCTGTTGTGTTCCCCTGGGTCTGTTGGCCTTGTCCCTCTAGGTGGTAGAGGTGATGAATTTGGAAGGTGCAGTTGAAGGAATCTTGATGAGTTACTGCAGTACATATTGCTGATGGTAAACATTGCTGCCATATGTATCAGTGGTAGAGGGAGGGAATGTGCATGATAGTGCATGAGATACCAATTCAGTGAGTTATTTGTCCTGAATTTGGGTTTCTTGAGTGCAGTTGGAGCTATGCTCATCTCGATAAGTTGACAGTATTTCATTATATTTCTAATTGGGGTTATGCAGAGGGTGAAGAGACTTTGGAGGCAGGCAATGAGTTGCTCACAACAGACTCTGATCTGTTCTTGTAACCATTTTGCTGATGTAGCTGGTCCAGTTCAGTTTCTGTCAATGGTGAACCTCAGGAAGTTGATAATGGGAGAGTCAGTGATGGTAATACCACTGAATAGCAAGTGGAGATAGTTAGATTGTCCACAGCTGGAGAAGGTCATTGACTGGCACTTGTGCGATGTTAATGTTCTCTGACCCTTATCAGCTCAAGTCAGATGTAGTCCTGGTCTTCCTGCATATGGACATGGACTGCTTCAGTATCTAGGCAGTGGCAAATTGGACTAAACATTTTGCAATCAACAGCGAACACCCCCACTTTTCACCTTATGGCAGAGAGAAGAGCATGGATGGAGAAGCTGAAGAGACCTGGGACACTACCCTGAGGAACCTCTACAGAGATATCCTGGAGGAATTGATTTTAAGTAAAGTGATAGCTATCATATTTAAGCAAATGTTCAAGAGAAAGGCTTTTCGGAATGTAACATGCAAAGTTATAACCATGTGCATAAATTTGTGATTTTGGTATATCCACATGATCAAGGTTATCTTGACTCTAATAAGGTAACACACACGTTAATGTTCATCATTGTATTTACATTTCACAATTACAAACAGAACCAATAGGTTCAGGATTATTCAATGGCTGGATACATTTCAGATGTAGACTCAGAATGACAGGATTTATAGTCAATAATGATAGAAAGCAAAGACGCACCCATTTGTCTACTCTTCAGTCAATGAAAGAACTGTTTGTACATTATTAAATCCATTAGGACTTAAGTCCAAAATGTTACTGGAGATTTTTGTTTTACTGGCCGACATAGATAGCCTGAGAAATGATCACTGTTGATAAGATATAAACAAAAGAACTGTGGGTGCTATAAATCAGAAGCAAAAACAGAAATTGCTGGAAAAACTCAGCAGGTCTGGCAGCACCTGTGGAGAGATAACAGAGTTAACGTTTTGGTTCCAGTGACCCTTCCTCAGAACACTGGACCTGAAACGTTAGCTCTGATTTCTCTTCACTGTTGTTAAAATGCTGTGGGCCAATTTGTTTCAGCCATACAGCTGAGTTGTGCAGGAGGACCCCTCAGAAGAGATTGAATAATACATTAGCAATCCCAGTCATAGGATTTAATCGTGAATTTCATTGAATCTACAGACTTACTGTCAATGGCTTCCCACTGAAAATCCCATTAGTACTGCCTAAAGACAAACTTGGTAAGTTTTATTGAAATTGAAAGGGACACTACCAATTAATTGCAGTTGGTTTTGGACATGTGTGATTTTATGACTAAAGATTTGCAAATTAAAAAAAATCTAGAGAAACACAATAGTGAGAATGTTTACATTCACGTGTAAAAGCATTCCTGGATCACTGCTAATGCCTTGTGTCTTGAGTACACGCTGGTGACCTTTCTGAAGGAGTGGGTGACACAGCAAAGGCACTATAGGCTGTCACTCACTCACACCTTTGTGGCTGCAGGTAAATCTGAAGAAAAGGTGGCCAAGCTATGTGAGGAACATGCTGGGGAAGCGTATTTATCACAAATCCTCACCTTCCATTTAAAGCAGTTGATTTTAAAGTTTACATTGAAATTACAGCACTGCACCAGTCCCTTTGTAGATTCAATACATTGTTTATAGTCTACAGATGCCTGGCTTCACCCCTCTTGATCTCATCAGTATATCTCTCTGTTCCTTGATCTCTTGTTTACTTATGTAACTTCCCATTAAATTCAGCTCCGCAAATCAGCTCCTCCCCCTTCTCCACCGGGAAATGAGTTCCACATCCGAAGCATTTCAAGTCATCCCTCACTGTGAAAATCAGTTCAAGGTGTAGAAATTACTTAGCTCGAAAATGTTAAAGGTGCTGAGGTTAGTTCCCAACTAATGAAGTGGCTACTTGAGGAACAGTGATATTTTGTCATCACGGGGCTCTTTCCCCTAGTTAGTGGATAAATTTCCCACTGAAACAGTGTTTAGTCAATATTGCTTTTAGTATATTTTTAACAATAAAAGTCTTAAAATTTGAAATCGCATCCAATACTTTTAGTCATTCATTAGAAATTCAAATTTTAATTTCTGAACAACGTCTCTGGTCCGAGTACACTAATTTGATAAAATAGTAAATAATACATACGTTTTAAATTTTGTTCAACATTTCAGCATTTATGTCCATTGCATGTGAATGTCCCAATTTTTATCATGCTTCTTGTGCCATGATTAAAAAGGTCAATTTTAATCAAAGATTTTTAGTTTAATTCTTTAATCTTTCAAGTGAAATGGCTTCACAGGCTGGCTTGGCATTTATTGCCCAACCCTAATCACTGCTGTCTTGAACTTCTGCAGTCCTCCAGGTGTAGGTCCAATTAGTTGTTTCACAAATGAATGTGGAAAACCTATTGAACAGTGACCTGGTCAGGGGTCCTGCCTATCACATGCTGCATCTGATGTTAGTCATGCACATCGTCCTGTCGTTGTAGCTTCTTAGCACACTGTCTGTGCAAATACTTTAAACTGATTGGTTAATCAGCTTACTTGATGTCTTCACAGTTGCTGGACTCTACAGACTCAGTACACAGAGGAACCTCGATTATCCAAATAAGATGGGCAGGTGCTATTTCGTTCGGATAATTGATTATTCAGTTAATTGTTTCAATGCCTTTCCTCTGGAGCGTGGAGTTTTCTGAAGTTTCCTTTTTCCTCACTCTGCCTGCCTTGCTCCCTCTCTCTGTCTCAAGGTTTGTTACTGAGCAGAGACACACTTGTGTGTAAGGGACCTGCAGCATTGCTGAAGCCCCCCCACCACCACTCACCTCCACCCCATTCCCCCCCACCACCCAAGTCAGTTCAATGGGATTGACAGAGTGATCACTTGCTATGTCTGCTCCCCAGTTCAGGAGACTAGGCAGCAGCACACCCCGTGCAAACCACTGCCCCACCCCCAGGTGCACCCCTGCTCCCCCCGCGCACTCCCACCCACCGTGCGTCCCCACCCCTGTCCCCAGAATGGAGATGGCAGCCAGATTGGAACCAACAGACAGACTGCCTTTGAGGGGTGAGTCTCAAAATAACAAACACACATTTTTTACTGCAACGTTTTGACAGGTTCCACTTTTGCCCTGGACAGGACAATGTTAGAGAGATTATAGTGCCTGGGCTCCCATTGATGTGCAGGACTGTTCTCGGCAACATTTCAGTAAGCTGAGTTCACTTTTAATCATTGTACACAAAAGACGCAATCAGTGTTGGAAACACCTCTTGGATGTATTGTTTCTATTGGGACCTTGAGATCTTCTTCGGATAATCCCAAATTCAGATAATTGATATTCGAATAATCGAGGTTCCTCTGTCAATGGTGCTTGCATGAAAGTTGATTCAGGACAATCGATGCTTGAACCTCATGGCTATGTTTTTGTGTTGCTTCTTACTACTGATCCCAAAATCTGGGCTAAAATCTGAGATCCCATGATTCATAGATTTACAGCTCATCAAGTCTGCACCATCATAACTACCACTAGAAATGCACTAATCTCAATTACCTGCATTTGTCCCATATCCTTGAATGTTATGATAATTGAAATACTTATCTTAATATCTTTTAAAGGTTATAAGGTTTCCAACGTCCACTACCTTCCCAGGCAGTGCATTCCAGAGTCTCACCATCCACTGTGTGGAAGCTTTTTCCCCTCTAAATCTCCTGCCCCTTGCCCTAAAACGATACCCCCTTGTGAATTTCCACCACCACCTGAAAGCTAATACTTCCAAATAAACCTGTTGGACTATGACCTGGTGTTGTGTGATTTTTAACTTTGTACAGCCTCTTGTGAAGGTTAATGGCTTCGGCGAATTGCTAATTTTGAAAGTGTAGCAAGAAGACCTTTGTCCATTGAATCAGATCTAAAAGAAAATGAGAACTGCAGTTGCTGGAGAGTCAGAGTTGAACAGTGTGGTGCTAGAAAAGCACAACAGGTCAGGCAGGATCCGAGGAGCAGATGTTTTGGGCAAAAGCCCTTCATCAGGAATGTCCAATGCCAAACAAAACCTGCCCAAAGCCTGACTCCTACCAGTTGCAAGCACCCTCTGTGACTTGCAGTATACCCTCCACTGTTTCACGATTCTCGCTTCTTCAAGCCTCACTCTCCTGAGCCTTCTTTGTTACTATTAATGTAACTGATTAACCCAATGAGTCCCTCATAATCAAAGTGCTGATCCCTTTTCCTGCCCCTGCACTCTCCCCAAATCCAGACCAGAGTCACTCAGAGTTTCCTTGGCCTTCCTTTGGAGATTGTACAACTTCTCTGCTCTATTCCCACCCTATTACATTTATTTGATCCTATAAATATAACCACACTCATACCCAGCCAGTACAACCAGACAAATCACCAGACTTGAGCCACCTGCAACCTCAATGCTAAGATGGACATGTTCTACCACACCCTGACGCCACATGCACTTATGATCCTCCCCCTGATTGACTGAGGCTTATGCCCCATGCCTCATTTGTAAGACATCCCTAACTGTCACACCTGCAAGACCAGGATTGATCTTTCCTTGACTTCCAGGATGACCATGGCTTACGCCTTGTCTGACAGGTTACTAATCTCCTGGATCTGAATTGGACCAATTACTTGGAAATCTATTATCAACCTAAATGCACCCCAGCCCGTGGACTGACTGTGGTGAGACTCTCTGACTGACCAGAGTCCAGCCTCACTCCACTGACCATGCCTCCATTCTCCTATTTAGGCATCACCCCACTCTTCAGCCACCGGCTATGTACTTGCTGAAGATGCTGCAGTTACGTGCACTATATCTCTGGTGTTGATGCAGCACCATGCCCTTCACTACATCGACCTACCTTTTTACATTGAAAACACAAACTGCTGCCTTGACTTTGTCATGAAGTTACCACCTGAAGTACAAGCTGCTTCATTGCCGTTCTCCTGTTTGGTTCTGTGATTGCCTAGAGGCACATCCTGACCTCATCCTTTGGACACACCTATTGTAGTTGTACAATTTACCACAAAAGAAAAGACAATGAACATTTACAATATTTTGGTAGAAGGCGAACAGGCAAAGAATTTAACCAGGATTGCAGCTGAAGAACAGGTCACTAGATATTCACCTGGTCTGAGCAGATGAGTATCTGAAGCATTTCGTCTTTAAATTGGGTGGGAGTTCTTTGAGAAGCCTGTGCTAATACCAGTGAGGTGCATGATTAATGAGACGCAATACAGGACATGAGGTTCTCAACGCTTAATGCCAAGGGGCATACCTCACCTTCTGAGAATGCTGACTTAAATGGTAACTTTTATTTTGATTGTGAAAGTTCTGGTTTTGCACTCTCACCCAATTAAGTTCTATCATCCACCATTCTCAGTTCCTTTGGGAGCAGAAAATTCCGCTTACAGACTGTACCAAAAACTGGAACCATGCTGAGAACTAAATCTTGATTTTGCATCATCAAAAGAATGCCATAAAGTAAAGACATCACAGAGGAAAGATGGTTAAGAGAACAATGGTTTCATTCGAGATAATTAAAATAACTAATGATGATTGATTGGTACCCAATACTTGTAAACACGGTGAAGAGCTTCACAAGAACATTGGTCAACTAGATACAATATGCATGGCTTATGACAGGCTAAGAAACATACTCTAAACTGTTTGTATAACACATTTCTTTCTTATTATTATAACTCAATCTATTGTTGTTACTTCAGTCACAGTTTATTTTTACTAGTATTTCCTCTTTGTCTTGTGGGCAGTTACTTTGCAGTTTACAATTAGGAAGCATTCCATCTAACAAAGAGGTTAAAGAAAGGCCATTTCACTTTTCCCAGCCAAATAAAGGTCAATTGTTTGACTCATCTGTCATGCTTAATCAGCTGGTGAAAAGTCGACTCAGTTACAGCTTGCAACACTTCTATTTCAGGCATAAATCTTCTACAGTATCACTTCATAATGTGTTACTTCCTGATAACTTTTTTCCCTTAATGGCATTGTACTCAAGGATACATATCTGAAACTAGAAGAGTGCATACTTAGTGAGTTTTTATTCTGGTTTTGCAATGATGCTGTTCGGGAAATTTTATCGATGCACTTTACGAGCTACTCTTCACTTCTGTTTCCTGACAAGATTCAAGCAAACTTGGTTAAATCCATGCCAATGATCAGTGTTAATTAATTTTAATTAAGTCTGAAAGAATTTTTCATTCTGATATTTTTCATACAGTGGTATACATTTAGAGATAGGAGAGATTGCTCACATAGGATCATAGAATCCTTACAGTGTGAAACAGGCCATTTGACCCATCAAGTCCACACCAACCCCCTGAAGAGCATCTTACCCATACCCCCACCCCATCCCTGTAACCCCTGCACTTCCCATGGCCAGTCTACTTAGCCTGCACATATTTGGACACTATGGGCAATTTAGAATGGCTAATCCACCTACCCTGCACATCTTTGGACTGTGGGAGGAAACCAGAGCACCCGGAGGAAACCTACGCAGACACGAGGAGAATGTGCAAACTCCACACAGACAGTCGCCTGAGGCTGGAATTGAACCTGCATTCCTGGCACTGTAGGGCAGCAGTGCTAACCACTGAGCTACTGTGTTATATGTGAGAAGATCAATTAATTTGCAAAATATGTTGGGCTGGGGGAAAGTAAACTGTGTGCGACGATGTAAAACAAGGATTTGATAGTGCAAACAAGAAGATAGTTGAATCTTCTGGAGCTTTACCTGATTGTCTTTGTGAATCATGGAGCAGCTGTGCAGGGATTAATGTAACAATTTCATAAGTTCTAAGAACAAAGAAAATTTACAGCCCAGGAACAGGCCCTTCAGCCCTCCAAGCCTGAGCTGATCCAAATCCATTGTTTAAACCTGTCGCCCAATTCCGAAGCATCTGCATCCCTCTGCTCCGCACCTACTCATGCACCTGTCCAGATGCATCTTAAATGAATCTACCGTGCCTGCCTCTACCACCTCTGCTGGCAATGCATTCCAGACACCTACCAAGCTCTGTGTAAAGTACTTGCCACGTGTATCCCCTTTAAACTTTTCACCTCTCACCTTGAAAGCATGACCTCTCAATATTGAGAAAATCATGGATAAAAATGCTTTCAGCACAAAATACCTCCCCCAGCCATTGGGAATTTCAACGAGAATCCCAACAAGAGGTTCAACCAAGAAGAATACAAGAATGAATGCATAAAAGGGGTGTGTTCATTTTGGCTCACTGGTAGCACTGTTTTCAGCCATCTCAATCCTGGGTTTCTGATGCAAACCTTAATGAACATTGGATGTACGCTCCCCCCCCCCCCCCCCCCCCCCCACCCACACACCTCCCCTACAGACTCACTCTATTTCCCAACTGGAGATGCTGGAAATCTGAGCCAGTAAATGTTGGAAATGCACAGAATCTGTGGAAAGAGAAATAGAACTAGCATTTCTGAACAACAAATTTTCACCATAAAGCTTATCAACCCATTTTCTATTTGCCTTATGTGCTCCGTTCATTTCTGGCTGGGTTTGTCCAGAACACTGCCAAGTACCCTGCTTTGTTGAGGGGTGGGGGAGTTGCTCATTTGGAGCTCTGCAGCATATTTGTCCAGGGAGGCCAAACCAGGCACCAAGGTTCAATAGGCCACACCATCCACTCTGTACCCTATTGTACTGACTTCATAGTGCTTATATAGTCGTGAGCAAACACTAGCAACTGATCACCTTCCATTTCTCCTTTCCACAGGGCATGAAGCATCCATTAAGGATCAAGTCACTCCCTTGGATATTTGGCCCATATTACAATCACATCAAACTCCAGGGAATTTGCAAAGAAGATTTAGAAACATGGTCTCAGGAATGAGAGACATCAACTATGTCCTTAAAACAGAACTGATAAAGAAGAGTTTTAAGATTGGTGTTCAAAATCATCAAAGGTTTTGATAAGGATACAGAGAAACTGTTTCCACTGGCAGAAGAAGTCACTAGAGGACACAGATTTAAAGTATTTGAAAAAAGAACAAGAGGTATCAATTGGAAAATTATTTTAAAGCATTATTACACAATGGCCCACTGCAGCAGCGATGCTGGGCACATTGTACCTGTGTCTGAGAATCCTCCCGACCTAACAGGACCTCCCACTGGCAGCTGTGAAAGCAATGTGCAGCACAGCAAATCGAAGTGGTTCATTGGAGAGGAGCAATTTCAGGATAAAGACCCTTCCTTTAATGGCATGAATTGGTGTAATCTACCAGGTCAGTTTAAGAGCCCATGTTTCGAGTGAGGGTTAGTGAGTAAGTAATTGAGTGAGTGAATGGGTGAGTGGATGAGCGGGTATGGTCAGTGGGTAGATGAGTGGGTGATGTGGGGGCATCTTCCCAGATAACTCCTGGTACTTTCCGGTGTTTGTCACTTTGACCAGTAAGTGGTGCTGGGTAGAAACATGGGAACAGGAATGGTCCATTCAGCCCATCCATTCTGTCCTACAACTGCATACAATCATGACTGATCAATGCCTTTTACATACTCTATCTCTATTATCCTTTACACCATTCGTCATTAAACCTCAATGTTGAACATAAACAGAGACTGAGCTTCCACACTCATAGGGTCATAGAGATAGACAGCACAGAAACAGACCCTTCAGTCCAGCTCGTCTATGCCGGCCAGACATCCCAACCTAATCTAGTCCCATTTGCCAGCACTTGGCCCATATTCCTCTAAACCCTTCCTATTCATATACCAATCCAGATGCCTTTCAAATGTTGTAATTGTACCAGCCTCTACCACTTCCTCTGGCAGCTCATTCCAAACACACAGCAACCTCTGCGTGAAAACGTTGCTCCTTAGATCGCTTTTAAATTTTTCCTCTCTCACCCTAAACCTATGCCCTCTAGTTCTGGGCTCCCCCATCCCAGGGAAATGACCTGGTCTTTTTATCCTATCCATGCCCCTCTTGATTTTATAAATCTCTATAAGGTCACCGCTCAGCCTCCAACACTCCAGGGAAAACAGCTCCAGCCTATTCAGCACCTCCCTATTGCTCAAATCCTCCAACCCTGGCAACAGCCTTATGAATCTTTTCTGAACCCTTTCATGTTTCACAACATTCTTCTGAAAGGAGGGAGACCAGAATTGGTCTAACCAGAAGTGATCTAACCAATGTCCTGTGCAGCCGCAACATGACCTCAAAACTCCTATACTCAATGCACTGACCAATAAAGGAAAACATACCAAACACCTTCTTCACTATCCTATCTACCTTCGACTCCATTTTCAAGGAACTATGAACCTGCACTCCAAGTTCTCTTTGTTCAGCAACACTCCCTCAGACCTTACTATTAAGTGTACAGTCCTGCTCTGAGTTGCCTTTCCAAAATGCAGCACTGCACATTTATCTAAATTAAACTCCATCTGCCACTCCTCAGCCCATTGGCCCATCTGATCAAGATCCCGTTGTACTCTGAGGTAACCTTCTTCACTGTCCACTACACCTCCAGTTTTGTTGTCATCTGCAAATTTACTAACAATACCCCCTATGTTCACATCAAATCATTTATATAAATGACAAAAAACAGCAGACCCAGTACCGATCCTTGTGGCACTCCACTGGTCACAGGCCTCCAGTCTGAAAAACAACCTTCCACCACCACCCTCTGTTTTCTACCTTCAAACCAGTTCAGTAACCAAATGGCTAGTTCTCCCTGTATTCCATGAGATTTAACCTTCCGAAACAATCTCCCATGGGGAACCTTGTCGAATGCCTTACTGAAGTCCATATAGATCACATCCACTGCTCTACCCTCATCAATATCTTCTTCAAAAAAACTCAATCAAGCTCGTGAAACATAATTTCCCACGCACAAAGTCATGTTGACTATCCTTAATCAGTCCTTGCCTCTCCAAATACATATAAAACCTGTCCCTCCAATAACTTACCCACCACTAATGTCAGGCTTGCTGGTCTGTGGTTCCCTGGCTTTTCCTTATCACCTTTTTTAAATAATGGCACCACGTTAGCCAACTTCCAGACTTCCGGCATCTCACCTGTGACTACCAATGATACAGAATTCCAAATGTTCACCACCCTCTAAATAAAAAAAATTCTCTTTTCTCAGTCCTAAATGGTATCCCCCTTACTTTTATATTGTGCCCCCTAGTTCTAGATTCCCAACCAGGGGAAACATCTTTCTTACATCTACCTTGTCTATCCCTTTAGGTATTTTGGAAGTTTCAAACTGATCATCTCTCATTCTTTAAAACTCTAGAGAATATTGACTCAGTTTGACCAATCTCTCTTCATAGCACCATCCCACCATCCTGGGAACAAGTTTGGTGAACCTTTGTTGGCACTCCCTGTCTGACCAGTAGTATCTTTTCTGAGAGAAGGAGGCTAGATTTGTACACAGAACCCTGGGTTCTAATCAAGTTCCTGTACAAATGAGGCAAGACTTCAATACTCCTGTATTCAAATGCCCTTACAATAAAAGCCAACATTCCACTAGCCTTCCTATTAGCTTGCTTATTGACAAGGTGCTTAAAGTCTCTTTGCACATCTACATTTTCCACCTTCCACCATTTAAGAATACTCTGCACACCTGTTTGTTGTATCAAAGTAGATAACTTTGCTTATTTTTTGCACATTATATTCCATCTGCTATTTTCCTATCTAATCAATAAGCCCGTCTAAATCACCCTGAAAACATTTTATATCTTCCTCACAACACTCATTCTTGCTTAGCTTTTTAAATTATAAATCTGTAAATTTGGAAATATAATGTTTGGTCCCCATGTCCAAATCATTGCTGTATATTTTGAACAGTTGAGGCCTGAGTGCTGATCCTTATGGTCGCCCATGAGTCACAGTCAATGTGAGAATGGCCCATTTATTCCTGATTTGGAGGTGCCGGTGTTGGACTGGGGTGTACACAGTTAAAAATCACACAACACCAGGTTATAGTCCAACAGGTTTAATTGGAAGCACACTAGCTTTCGGAGCGACGCTCCTTCATCAGGTGATTGTCTCCTGTTGAAGGAGCGGTGCTCCGAAAGCTAGTGTGCTTGCAATTAAACCTGTTGGACTATAACCTGGTGTTGTGTGATTTTTAACTATTTATTCCTACTCTCTATTTTCTGCCTGCTATCCAGTTATTAATCCGTGCCAATACATTACCTTCTATCCAAACTGCTTTCATTTTGCTAAACAACCTCCTGTCAGGGATTTTATCAGACGTTTTCTGAAAGAAAGCAATATACTACACCTAAAGACTCCACTTGGTCAATTTTGTTAGTAACACTTCCAAACAATCCTACAAGCTTGTCAAACAACGATTTTCCCTTCACAAATCCATGCTAATTCTGGCCAATCAGATCATGTTCATCTAAATGTTAATTTACCTTTATGATAAATTCAAGCATTTCTCTACAGTTTAAGGTGAGACAGGAAAGGCTTAAAAGGGACCTAAAGGGTAATTTGTACATGGAGATGGTGATGCGTGTATGGAATGAGCTGCGAGAGGAAGTGGTGGAGGCTGGTACAATTACAATATTTAAAAGACACCTGGATGGTATATAACAGGAATAGGAAGGGTTTAGAGGGATATAGCTGAAAATGTGTTGCTGGAAAAGCGCAGCAGGTCAGGCAGCATCCAGGGAACAGGAGAATCGACGTTTCGGGCAAAAGACACACTTTCAGCTCTGATCTCCAGCATCTGCAGACCTCACTTTCTTCTTTAGAGGGATATAGGCCAAGTACTGGCAAATGGGACTAGATTAGTTTAGAATATCTGGTTGGCTTGGACGAGTTGGACAAAGGGCCTGTTTCTGTGCTGTACATCTCTACGACTGTATGTAAGGTCGATAGTTCCTGGTGTTTTTCTCTTGTTCTGATTTTAAACAGCAGGGTGACATTTACAAGCAGTCAATCCATAGGAGTCATCCCAGAATCTATAGAATTTTGGAAGATGATTGACAATCTCTATAGCCATATTCTTCAACACTCTGGGATGTAGACTATCAAGTCCTGGAGACTTGTCAACTTTCAGTTTCATTAATTGTTCCAGTGCAACATTCTTACTAGTTTCCTTCAACTCTTTGTTCTGCCAAGTCACTTGTGTTATGAAGGGGAGGTCGACACTCCTCTGATAATTAAAACTGAGAAGCTTGCCTCACCTCGTAATCTGATAAAGAAGTGAAACAAGTATGACCGAGCTCTCACCCCCCACTCTATTATATATGAGTGGTTAAGTGAAATGAAATCCTTTTAAAACTGAGCAATCCCTCTCTAACTACCTATCCCTGAACAAAACAAGATTCTAATAGGATGCTGTTTGAATAAATACAAGTTCCAGCAGCAAAATTAAAATGTAGACTCGCAAAGTTCACATAGATTGCGTCTTCCGAAATGCTCCTCACCCTCTCTGCTGATTTTCTTTCCAAAAAGCCCTTGCTCTGTACAAAATGTCTTCTCCGACATTCATATTGATGTAATTAGGATTATTTACATTGTGCTTTCCCTAACACATAGATGACTGAGAGACAATTTTTCTCTTGAGAGCTGAGACTCTTAACTCTGGTGAATGGCAGTTAGATCTCCCCAAATTTTCAAAATGCCCACATCTCTTATATCCTTGATGACTTGCTAATTTCTTCACAATCAGACTGGTTCTCAGTAATCAAACCCATCAGGTTTAAATGTGATAGGTTTTCAGTATGTCAGGGCTTGGTATTAAGTCGATTGGCTAGATTTGAAAAGACTTGTTTTCTTGGTAAAAATGCTGCTTGGCTGTTTGATACAAAATGTTTCACTTTGGGTTCTGTTTGTGCACCTATACTTTAAACTGCTGTTCAGTTATCCATTTTAACTCTAAGCACCAAAAAAAATCTTTTAAAGGGGCCATGCAATGCATTCCCCCCCATTCGTTTTTTTACACAAACTTTTGCTTTCTACCTGCCACTTCATGAGTACCCTACACAACTTGAGTGACGGTTGTTTGAGGTAATTTGCTTGGATTCCTCTTTATCTTGGGGCCTATCTAGTGATTAGTGGTAGAGAATACACTGTGAGGTATCTACAGAAGAGGCACTGCCCATAGATACAAAAGCATTTATTGTATGATGAGAATGTTTGATCAGGCATAAGCACTAGGACCTTCGGGAGCTGGTGCAGGTACACTTGCTCCCACTGAAAGCTAGTGGACCACTGCTTGCCTCCACTCACAGACTGACTGTAATGTCAATAGAATGGGTGGATCCAATGTTACGTTAATATTAACCCTTCGGAGCCAATACCTGATGCAACAGTGGATTCATGAGTAATCAGGTGATTGGAGGAACAGTCAGGTTGTCTCAGGTGAAGGGGTAGTTGAGTTGGTTGGGAGGGTGCATGAGGCAGTTACATTTTATTGGGAGGTGTCGGGTTGGGTCAGGGGATAGGGTCAAGTGGTGGTCAGTTCAGCTCGGGAGGGTAGTCAGTTCCCGTTTGGGTATATATGATTTGCAGTATAGCTCAATGGTCAGGATGTTAGTTGGGTTTTTTGGGGCGGGATCTCTAGGTTTGGTAACTGCACATTGAAAATTACCTGGATTAAGTTAGCAAGGTTGACTACCAGGTTTAAAACAGACAAAAAAATTATTCACAAAATTACACAATGAAACACGAAGAACAGAAAGAAGAACCCCTACAGAACTCAGTTTAAGAAAACTAGACTTAAGTATCTTGTTCCGAATATACACAACAATCCCAGTGAGCAAACCCCCTTTAAAACACAGTACAAAAAAGGGTCAGATTCTTACAGGTTGAAGTTAGAAGGGCAGAAGAGAGTCCAGTACTCCCAACCAGTTCTGGACTGAACTAAACTGCTCAGTTCAGCTCGAGAGCTGACCACTCCCTTTTCATTCTACAGGTCACTTCTAAAACATGACCACTTTGGCCTGAAGTCTCATCTGTTTACATTTAAACAAAAAGGCCTCTCAAAATCCTTTTCATTTCTATACATAAACAGACTGATTGGAGCCCCTCCTGGTTTATTATTCCTCTGAAAAAAATCAAGGACATAGTATCCTTGAGCCAACGAACAGCTTTTAGGAAAAATAAAGGACTAGCTTTGTGACATTACTGACTGACAGGGGATATCACAGAGTGAGAGAGCATCAATTCTAAAATGGTTGGAACTGAGATTAGCGTGGATCTCACAGCCGTTCCTGAGATTTCAGGCTTATTTCTAGATTTCTTTCTAGATTTCTTAAAGTTATTACATTTTAGTAGTACCAGACTTTTATTTTGATTCATTTTTAGTTCTTTTCAACTCAGAATTGAAAAAAAAAGCCAAAAAATAAAAAAAATCCATGTGCGATTTTTTTTCAAACAGAGTTTTGTTAATAGACAGTTTTTGATTCTTCAGAAAGTGAGTTAAGTTTAACTTAGGACATAGAATAGAATAGACTATCCTTTATTGTTACTTGTACCCCAGTTCAGATGTAAAGGAATACAGTGAAAAGTTATTACAATGGCTGCCTTTTACTGGCACCAAATTAGGTACAAGTATCTAGGTACGAATCGTTCAGAGTGCACAAAAAGAGAATTAAAATGAAAGCAGTAGCATTACATTATAAGATTGGTGAGAATGTTGACTGACCACAGTGAAATTCTTCAGAAATCTGAGCTCATTCGGTTCACTTTCTGAAAGCAATTGCATATGAAGAACCCGTATAATCCCTGTTCCAGGTGAAAGACCAAGATTGAGACCTGGACCTTCCTCCCCCCCCCCCCCAAAGAAAGGGAAGATCAGTGGATCCAGTAATGTTATCTGCAAAATTACAAAAAGGTCTGTACAAAATAGCACAAAAACAAAAAACAACACATTAAGCAACCATTGAGTTTAATAACTGAGGTTTCCAGGTGCAGAATTCAGAAGGAAGACCGGTTTATTTCACTTGAACACCAGCTCTGCTCCTTTCCTGGATACTTGTGGCTCGAGTCACCATTATTCTCCTTTGGTGAAGAGTTGACCTTCATTGTCAGGTGTATGATGCCAAGTGTTTGTTCCTGTGCAAAAGACAATGATTCATCTCTTCCTCTCTCCAGCAATACAAGCTGAAGCTACCCGCTACTTTGTTAACTCAGACATGCCCAGATTATAGCGAGTGAATCATATTCTGCATTGTGTTGTTCACAGTGCACGGACAGCATCCTCCCTCCTTGTGGGGGAGATTGCAAGGCCATTGTCTGAAAGTTCAGGTAATGACATTAAAAAATGAGACAAGAAAAATGTGACCTTGAACTAACAACAGCGTGTCCTTGCGTCACTGACATTGACAATACTGTACAGCTGTTCACCAAGAAATTATAGTTGGAATGATTCCATCATTTTTCAATGGAGCAAGGGATGGAGAGTTATCCCAGTGTGAATATATATTTCAACAACCCTAGCTCTGAATACATTTTGTCTGTTCCTGATAAAGTGGAGAATGAGAAAAAAAAATGTTAAGTCTGCAAAGTTGGCATTATTATACAATAAAATCCATCGTATGCACATGAGAAAAACATAACATTAATCCTGACTGTTCCCGGAGAAGATCGATCTAAAATTCAATACCCGCTGTGAGTTTTAGACTCAGCAGTGCATAGACTGATGACACAGACAGCTTAATAAGAGACAGAGAGCTTTCAAACCCCACCAAGTGCAAAGGTTGGTTAATATTAAAGCAGTCTATGCCTCTGGGATTATCGGTTTCAGCAAATGACTATCTGGCATCAGTCATTCCTTTCAATGCTTACCTGTTGAAAATCTATGAAGGACAACAATATCTTGAATGCTGCTGACTTGATTACTCCCATAAAACTGAAGCTAAAGCAGTATTCTTGCACAAAAGTGATTTTGGACTGTCTTCTGACATGTCACAGTCACCGACGTTCATCCCCCCCACTTCACAGTTGGACTGACTGTAGTTTTTATCATCTGTTACATTGCAGAGATTGAATTTAGGCTGGCGCTTTGTGCACTCTTGATGTCTGCTTGCAGATCCATCCTCGGGGGGTGCCCTCCTTGTGGTAAATCACATGGTGTCCCTCCAGCCCTGTACATTGACTCTCCAGATTTCCCTGCATTCCATGAATGAATGTTTTGGAGTTTACAGATTTAAATTTGCTGTGGTTACCGTTCACCACAATAATTCCAAGAAGCTCCTTTGCATTAATGACGCTTTGCTGCTTTCAAACTAAACTGGGCATAAAACAAATGGTGCCACTCTCATGCATTTGTAGGTCATCTCTGCTCTGGCATCCAGTGCCTCCCAGTTCCCTATGGTCCCAGTGCATGGAGCCCCCCCCACCCCCAATCACCATTGCATGTTGTCTGGACTGGTCTCCACAATTGCCCTCCACTAGGCATGATTCGGCCTGAATGCTCAACACTGCTTCCTACTATCTGACCTGAGTGCTGACTTGACTCAGACCATCGTCAATAGACAGTTTTCCATTCATTAAAGGAAAAGAAATGTAATAAATCTTATCTTCATCCGAAGAAATGTTTCAGTCAGATGCTGAGGTCAAGAGAAAATAGTTAACAATCTATTTGAATAAAATGAAAACAATCTTTCTAATCTTTATATAAACCTCTTTGTATTTCAACTGATGTGCCACCCACCAAATAACACAGCAAAACTGAATCTATTGGTTAGCAGACGATCCAAGCCCCAGTGACCCAGGCAGGCTCTGCTGATAAGTATCAAAGTGCTAGCACCATGTGATCCAAGCTTTAAGGCATCTATTCACCCCACTGTTAAGAAGCTAAATCAGGCTGGGCACAGGGTTTGAGTTTGGACTAGTGCTTTGTGCATATCTGATGCCTGTTTGTTCAACACTACATTACACTCTCTGACAAGAGTGCTGACTAAGTTAACATCATCCTTTATGAAGACATTGTGCCACATATAATTATACCTTAAAGAAAAAAAAAAGTAACAAAGAACTCTTGTCTTGATGAATGCTCGCTTGTACTTTCTCCTTTCGTAATAATAAACTTTCGTCCTTGCACCTTATTTGATGTGGTGCCAGGTCAGACATTCCTATGAGACCTTCGCATAACCCTCACAGAGGCACCACAGAATGACACCAGTTACACTGATCTCTTCATTTGCTCGGGATAGAGCGTTTTGAGCTGCTGGCACCAGGCAACAACAAAAACTAAAGAGTCTAGCTCCTCACGTGGGTTCATTTGGATTGCCACTAACAATACCCTCCACAATAATCCAGACTGAGTTCAAGGTTTAGTTGAGGGAGTAGCTAATTTGTATGGGTCATGTAGCCACTAGCAGCTCCTTCCACTGGATTTGAACCTCTGCTGCTCACTGATTCATCATGTTGAGGTGTTGCCCATTGACCTCACCTCCACCCTGACCAGCCTATCTGTATAAAAATTGATTCTGGTTTACGATTCCTGGCTGGGATCCCACAGGTGAACTTGCCACACATTTCCTGCAGAAGCTGGCTTAGCCTTCATCTACTGGGTCAAGTTGCCAAGCAGCAATTTCCAAATAAGCTCCAGATGCTGAGCCTCCGGACCTGGGGTGGATCTGCTGCTTGTCCACCATTTACATTTTACACTATAGAGTTTCTTTTCCTTAGAAATTACTGATCTCCTGAAATGAATTGGAACTTGATACCAGTTTCCTTTTCATGATTTGGAGATGCTGGTGTTGGACTGGGGTGTACAAAGTTAAAAATCACACAACACAATCACCTGGTGAAGGAGCGTCGCTCCGAAAGCTAGTGTGCTTCCAATTAAACCTGTTGGACTATAACCTGGTGTTGTGTGAGTTTTAACTGAGTTTCCTTTTCAGTTTTCTTGAGAAGTGTTTCACCTGCACTCCTGGCTCGAGACTGGGTGGACCTCCACAGAATTTCAGAGACAAAGTATCATGACTTCAGTGGCAAATTGACTATCTCTTAAAATGTAGAAAAAAGCAACAGATTACAAACGTAATTATTTGAACACAATATTTCTAAGAGATGTGATAAAGCGCTGTATAAATGCAAGGCTTTCTTTCAAATTTGTTTGTACTGTGAAGAATTAAATTCACAACTGGGTCTAAAATAGCTTCATAACAAACTGTTGAGTTTATTTCCTTTTGAGCAATTTGATGGTATTTATGTATATTGAGCTGCAAAGGTGCCTGCGAGTCCATTTGTGATGTCATTATGCCAGAGATGATATGTGGCTTTTTACCAAAAAAACAGCTTCGCCAAACATCTTTTTTAACAAAGTGAGTGGCTCTTTAGCACAGAGTCACAGGCATTCTAGGTTAATCATTTAACACTCTTTAATAAAGTCATGGAGATTTGAAAGTTCTTTCTTTTTAAAATGTCTCCTGGGGGTTTTAATTTACAGTCAGCTGATTGAGCCTCACAAGAGAAATTTTGCAATTCTTATAGCTACAGGGATTCCTGAGTCGACAAACATAAAGTCGGATCTCCACAGGTGCTGAGTGTGTTTCTATGCTAAGAAAGCAAGAGGTAATATTCTGCAGGAACACTCACTGGTTATAAACAAGGGAGCTGTAATGAGTATGGCTGCCAGCAATGAAATATCCAACCTCAGTTCCAGTATCATAGGTTAGCACAGAAGCTGCTGTAATTTCAGTTTCATCATTTATAGAATTGTTCCGACCACAAGCTCAGCTTTGGGCTTTTGGATCTCTGAGAACAATATGGGGTAGGCTTTCGACAGTTTTAGAGACATATGATCATCACAGCATCGAAGGAATCCATTCAGTCCATTGGGGTTCATGCTAGCTCTCTGATAAATAATCTATCCAGTCCCATTCTTCTGTTCAATCCCATTGCCGTACAGTTTTATTTCTCCCAAGTGTCCATCCAGTTTCCTTTGGAAAGCATTCATTGTTCCTCCTGCATCACATTCAAAACCAGGCCATCACCACTTGTGTAAAAGGTTCTTCGTCACATTCCTCAAACTGTACTTTTGCCCAAAACTCTAACCCTGTATCCCCAAGTCTTTGTATCATCAGCAAATTTAAACAATTTTGTCTACCTATCTCAAACTGTCATAATCTTGAACACCTCTCTCAAATCTCCCTTTCAATTGGCTCTGCTCCAATGCCAATTCTTTCAACCAAACCTTGGAGCTAAAGTGCCTCGTCTCTGAAAGCATTCTGATTAACCACACACTGGCATATCACAAGGATATTCACATTCTTCATAAAGTGTGATGAGCAGCACTGGACCCAGTTCTGTGATTGTAGTCTAATCAAAGCTTTATAAATGTTTAGCATAACACCACTGCTTTTATACTCAAAGCTTCGAATTATGAAGCCAAAGATCTCAAGTGGTTTTCTAACTACTCTCTTAATATCGAAGATGGAGAACGGGAAAAAATCATGGCTGCAAGAGCTGTTCCTTTTTTTGAGGTATTTTCAGCTTTGGAGCTGATTTCCTCAAATTCTAGGAGCAGTAATTGCTGTTCTGTAAGTTGTTCCATTGCTTTCGAACTTTAGGAAAAAAAGATCAAAACAACGACACTTTAAAAAAGGAGGAAGGGAGACAAAGACAGTGACCATATGTTGGGAAGTGAATCAAATGGAGAAAGGAACATCAGAGTTCGTCTAAGAAAAGTAAACCAGCAGCAAGCTCCACAGCTGACCTTGGAGAAACCTGGGTGGAGAGATCATAGCAGGGGAGAAGCTAACCGGCTTGTGAATATACAATAGTGAGTAGAGTGGTTTTTGATTCTATTGAAATCTGTCTCTTGATTAAACTTTAAAAACTTAAAGCCTAGGTACCACATTAGCCTGGAGCAGTATATTTAGAGCAGTAAGACTGCGCTATTTTCTGGGTCTGTAGATTGTTAAGGTGAAGAGATGGTCTTTAGTAGAGTAATGTGCTCTTCCCGTCCGATATGAGGGATTAGGGGGAGTTTCCATGTTATTGATGATTATGTCTGCAGGAAGTGCGCTTGATTGCGAATCCTATCGGATCACATGGATCGGTTGGAGTGGCAGTTAGAGGCAATGAGGAATTTACAGGAGCTAGCAGGTGTGATGGATGGAAGTTACAGGAAGAGAGAAACATTGCAGATACAGTCAGGTCGATGGGTTACTTCCAGGAAAGGTAGAAGAGGGAGGCAGGTAGTGCAGGAGTCTCCTGTGGCTATCTCCATCTCAAACAAGTATGTTGTTTTGGAAAATGTAGGGGGTGATGGACTCTCAGGGGAGTGTTGCACTAACAGCCAGGTTTCTGGTACTGAGACTGGCTCTAATGTAACGAGGGGCATTCCACAAACGATCGATTGTGATAGGGGACTAGTCAGAGACACAGACAGTCGGTTCTGCGGCCGACAGTGAGAATCAGAATAGTGTGCTGCCCACCTCGTGCCAGGATGAAGGATATCTCGGAGACAATACAGAATATTCGCAAAGGGGAGAGGACCAGCAGGAGATTGTTGTACACATTGGAACTAATGATATAGGAAGAGATAAGGACGAGATTCTGAGGAGAGAAAATAGGAAATAGGATTTTGAAAGATTGCTATCTTTTTGACTAAGAACAATTGAGGAATGATTGGGGTTATGTGACCTGTCCTGAATTCTGCTGATGGCATGCCGTGATAGCTTCTTTCCTAAAGATTACATGTGTGGTAGGGAGGTGATGGAGGTAGGTATTTTTAATGGGAAGAAGGTGCAAGGTCTATAGACAATAACAAAAATGATAATGATGCTCTGACTCCAAGTTCCAGGAACATGGAGAATGTTAGGTTGCAACTGGTGATAGTTTAAATTGGCTATTTAATTCTGAGATGGAATTTATTTGGGGGCTAAAGAATAAATAATCAGTGTTTCTACTTGAGTACAAAGTCCACATGATTCATGTTGTCATGGAAATGGGCTTTAAGAGAGGATTGGCACATAGGAAGCCATTGTAGCAATGGATTAGAAGATTCTTCTAAGAGATTCATTCACAGTTCAGTCTCTCCAGATCTGAGAGAGAGGGAACAAAGAGAAGGGTAAAATCTCCACTGTTTACTGCACAGGTAGGGGCCCATGCTCAGATTGGAAAGAGCGAATTCATGAGGATTTGAAAATGAGGCTTGATCCCATTGAGGGGATCCCTAGGAAAGTCTTCACTGTGAAGGACAGCTCTGAGGTTAAAGATCACCAGGCTGGGAAAGGAAAAGAATGGAGTAAAACCTTCAGGACATAAGATTCATTTTAGGCTGTTTGTAGGAAGTTGAGTGTCTAAAGAACAAATGTATAGTGTAAGTGTGAAGTGGGAAATTTTTGTCAGTTTATGTGTTAAAAGAGGAAGGTTCTGATCTGTCATTTAAACTATACTGTGTCTTATGAAAAGTGGTGATTTGTTTAGGTTGCTCTTAATTTGGAGGGCCGAAGGGCCTATTCCTGGGCTGTAAATTTTCTTTGTCCTAAAGTTTTCTCTTCAGTAAAAGTTGTAAAACTTCAAATCTTGCATGTGGCCCTTGAAGATAGTCACTGGGAACCTGACTTTCATTTGAAAAATTATTGGATTCTTTAGAAAACACAACATAACATCCCCACATTCAATTCCATCATTAGCCAAGCTAATTATTCGGAAGGGACGGTCTTAAATAGTTAGATTGGATTTCTAATTTCCATGGTTCTTAGCCACACTTGCTGCAATACATAGAGACAACCATTGATGTTTTGCAAGGTTTGTAATCTATTTCCCAACCCTGTCAATATTAGCATTCATAACTGTCATGATTGATTTTTACTCTTATCAGAGGTTTAACAAGCTTTATTAACCATAAATGTTTACAAGGGAAAGGTAGGGATGGTTGTGATAGAGAACATCTTCGAGAACCCAGAGACTCAGGTTCCATCCATGTGACTTGACACACACATGCTCAGTAGCTTTTCTTACAGGCTGCATTTATTCTTGTGTGAGATGTGGGCGTTGCTGGTAAGACTAACACTGTTGCCAATCCCTAACTGATTTGCTCTCTGAGTCATCTCTGAGGACAATTAAAAGCCAACCACGTCGGGACTCACATGTACGTCAGACCAGGCAGGGACTGCAGATGGGTTTTTATGATGAGTTTTTAGTTATTGCATCAATGGTTACACATTAGAGTAACTTCTTAATTCCAGATTGCTATTGAATTCAAATTTCACCATCTGTCCTGGTGGGATTCAAGGCCGAGGATCAGCCTGGGTTCTGGATTACTAGTCCAATGACATTACTCCACAATAACTGTGGTGCCTCCTCTCAACATTGCTACTGAATCCCATTTAATTGTGTACAAGCAGAGACATGAGGACAAATCATTGTGAAGGCTGGAGTGACATCAAAGCTCTGCAGTTGCTCAGCTGAGCAGCTTACCACATACTGTTACAGACGGCAGTGCTTTGTTGGAGAATGAGAGCAGTATTTACTGACTGTGGACTAGTGTGATTCTGATGCTTTAATTCTACTTAATTTAACTGCAGGTGGAGGACTGGGGGAGGAAAGAACAACAGAGAGAAAGGAAGTCCAATCACTAAATGGGATGGATCCTACCATCATGGTATCAATGTCTCACTACATATTCACTGTGATTTGGTTCATAAACTTGAAAATTTTTCACAGAGCCTGTGCCAAGGTAAATTGTGGGAAATAAATTGTGTGTCTGGCCTGATCACGACAGAAACACACATGGAAACTGTCAACATCTCATGCTGACATTCAAAATCTCCCTCTGTACCACTTGTGTGGCAGAACTTGTTAATGGGAATCATTTTCTGCTTCTGGCAGTTCTCGCTGTCAAGTTACAAAGTCTCCAAATTCGCCTGTGTATATGCTTTGAGTTTCAGTGATATCACTGGCTCTCAGAGTGACTAATCAGGATATCATAGGGTGTTTATCAGACATTTTTAGAACAGAATAGAATGAAATAGAATAGAAAAGAAATTTATTGTCATGTGCATTTTTACTTGAAAAATGCAGACATTTGTAAGTCTCCTCTGCATCATTTAGAGAAGTCACATATAGAAATAAAAAATATATAAAATGAAATTCTTCACATTTCAGTTAACGGCCCCTGGGCTCATAGGAAGCTGATTTAGGAACGATGGAATACCGTGAAGGGACAGCCAGGACAAGACCACCATTCCTAGACAAGACTGCCTGCCAGGCTGCTGGAATACCTGGCGCTGAAGACAAAGAGCTCTTCTATACCAGGAGACTGCCACACTGGGAGACCCCTACACTGGGAGACCCCCACACCCAGAGACCACCACACCAGGAGACTGCCACTCTGGGAGACCCCCACACTGGGAGACCCCCACAGCCAGAGACCACCACACCAGGAGACCCCCACACCAGGAGACTGCCACACTGGGAGACCCCCACAACAGGAGACTGCCACACTGGGAGACTGCCACACTGGGAGACTTCCACTCCAGGAGACTGCCACACGGGGAGACCCCCACGCCAGGAGACTGCCACACTTGGAGACCCCCACACCCAGAGACCACCAAACTGGGAGACCCCACGCCAGGAGACTGCCACACTGGGAGACCCCACACCAGGAGACTGCCACACTGAGAGACCCCCATGCCAGGAGACTGCCACATGGGGAGAACCCCACACCAGGAGACTGCCACACTAGGAGACCCCCACGCCAGGAGACTGCCACACTGGGAGACCCCACACCTGGAGACCCCCACACCCGGAGACTGCCACACTGGGAGCCCCCACACCCGGGGACCACCACACCCGGAGACCCCCCACGCCAGGAGACCCCCACACCCAGAGACCCCCACACCAAGAGACTCCCACACTGGGAGACCCCCACACTGGGAGACCCCCACACCAAGAGACTCCCACACTGGGAGACCCCCACACTGGGAGACCCCCACACCAAGAGACTCCCACACTGGGAGACCCCCACACTGGGAGACCCCCACACCAGGAGACCCCCACACCCAGAGACCACCACACCCGGAGACCCCCACACCAGGAGGGTGCCACACTGGGTGACCCCCACACCAGGAGACTGCCACACTGGGAGACCCCCACACCAGGAGACTGCCACACTGGGAGATCCCCACACCCGGGGACCACCACACCCGGAGACCCTCCACGCCAGGAGACCTCCACACCCAGAGACTCCCACACCAAGAGACTCCCACACTGGGAGACCCCCATACTGGGAGGCCCCCACACCAGGAGACCCCCACACCCAGAGACCACCACACCCGGAGACCCTCACACCAGGAGACCTCCACACCAGGAGACCACCACACCAGGAGACCTCCACACCCAGAGACCACCACACCCGGAGACCACCACACCAGGAGACCCCCACACCCAGAGACCACCACACCAGGAGACTGCCACACCAGGAGACCCCTACACCCAGAGACCACTATACTGGGAGACCTCCACACTGGAAGACTCCCACACAGGGAGACCTCCACACTGGGAGACTCCCACACAGGGAAACCTCCACACTGGGAGACCCCCACACCAGGAGGCCTCCACACTAGGATTACATGACATTACATTTTTTTACATTACATTACAGTGTGGAAACAGGCCCTTCGGCCCAACAAGTCCACACCGAACCGCCGAAGCGCAACCCACCCATACCTCTTACCTAACACTACGGGCAATTTAGCATGGCCAATTCACCTTACCTGCACATCTTTGGACTGTGGGAGGAAACCGGAGCACCCGGAGGAAACCCACGCAGACACGGGGAGAACGTGCAAACTCCACACAGACAGTCGCCTGAGGCGGGAATTGAACCCGGGTCTCTGGCGCTGTGAGGCAGCAGTGCTAACCACTGTGCCACCGTGCCGCCCACTAGGAGGCCTCCACACCGGGAGATCTCCACACTGGGCAAAGACCACTTTCTCCTTCAGGCACCCAGTCCTAGCTGCGGACATGGAGCCCTGGCCTAGCTTGCGAGTCTGGGCTGGGGGTGTTAGCCTGCAAGACCCTGGGCTAAGGTGGAGACATGTTCGTCTTTTCCCGGCATCACTGCCACTGGAGATTTAAAAGAAAACAAAGTGAAAAGAAAGAGAAAGATCCAAAGTAAAAAGAAGAACAAAAAAAGAGAAAGAGAGCTGATGGGAGTGGATGATCCCTGGGCTCATCCCCCCCCCCTACTCCACCACCATCAAGAGACATCTGTGAATAGAAAACACCAGGCTCTCCCAGGGAATGTCAAAGTACTGCTCATGGCTTTCATGTGGAAGGTTTACAAGGGGATCTTACTGACCTCATGTGGCAATTGTTTACAACGTCTTGACCTCACACTTTTATGCACTCCTCCTTCTAAAACACAAAACTAGGATAGGATGTGAGAAATCCCATATTTTATTCTGACTCCAAGGTCAAAGTGAGGGTGGAATGGAAACCCACTGACAGTCTTCCTCCCATCTAAAGGATGTCTGAATAGAGTGTTCTTAAACATATGATGACATAAGGGGATGACATTAAATCACAGATAACAGCGTATTGTGACGGGCCCTTCTGCCATCTAGAGTGCTGTACTAAATCCTGGGCTGGATTTCATGGGCCCCTGCCAACTTCGTTTCAGTGGAGAGAACTTCCTGCCCACCCTTGGACTCAACTCCCATAATACAGTAGGTGGGCAGGTGGTAGCCGGGTTCAATTCCCGCCTCAGGCGACTGACTGTGTGGAGTTTGCACATTCTCCCCGTGTCTGCGTGGGTTTCCTCCGGGTGCTCCGGTTTCCTCCCACAGTCCAAAGATGTGCAGGTCAGGTGAATTGGCCATGTTAAATTGTCCGTAGTGTTAGGTAAGGGGTAAATGTAGGGGTATGGGTGGTTTGCGCTTCGGCGGGTCGGTGTGGACTTGTTGGGCCGAAGGGCCTGTTTCCACACTGTAAAGTAATCTAATCTAATACATTGCCCATGAGTATGGTTGACTCAGGAGTGAGGGTGAGCAGCTTGGAGTCTTTATGGGACAATTTTGAAAAGGTGGGCGGCAGTAATGGATTACTAACTAAGGGTGAAGTACCATTTGCCAATCAGGTAAACTCTCAAAGATACTATCACAGAACCCTTCCTACCCAGCGTGAAAACCATACCCTCTCTAAGATGGTCAACCTCATCCTGCCTAACATCCATTACAAGCCTAACTTTGAGATCTATTGATGGAATGGGTGGAGTTTCAGCAATATCCAGTTGAGCTGTTGGTGCAGAGTGGGATAAGTCTCACTCTCTGCGTCATTAGTCCACTCGCAGCACATTATAAGCTGCAGGGTAGGATTTTCTCAGTTCATCAGCTGCCCACTGGCTTTCCTTCTTGAGGTTTGTTATGAACCTGACCAAACTCCGTTCAAATATATCAAGGAGATAGCCTAGACCTGAACTTTTATCTAATTTAAAGGCAAGTGTAAGGTGCTGTGTTCCAGATGTAATTCGATTGTTTACAGTAAACAAAGCACACTTTATTCTCACCACCCATTAAAATGCAAACGAAAGAAAGAAGGATTGACATAATTTTAACTCTATTGTAGAACTTAAAGAATAATAGATTATTTAACTACCAAACAGCCACTGTTCCAGTGTAATATCATCCCATAAACACACATTTGGGAAAGGCAGATTCAGATTGTCTCACATGCAATTTTAGCAGCAATGAGAGAACGAAGCTCTTAGCTGTGGCAAAAAGAGAGAGGGATGTAGCAATTTCCACAACCAGCTTCCAACCCTCAACAACTGCTGAAGGTCCCTGGTCCTGTAGAAGCCTGACTCTACCCAGGCTGCTTCTATTGTTCCAACTTTAAAAAAAAAACCCAAGGCTTCACAAGCTGTTTACTTTACTGGCTTGGAACAGACCACTCAAAACCTCTGTCTCAACGTCTGTCTCCAACCTCTCTTCATAAAAAACACCAGGACAAAATGTACCTCTTATCGTCACAAACTGAACCATTGGTCAACCCCTCTCTCTCAATTCTTCCTGTCATTTTAATTTAAAATACAAAATAATAATGGACTCCACATTGGGTAAATTACACTAAAAAGTCTCAAAGTAACTTAACTTCTGATGAGGCAGCATAGCCCCACACAATCGCAGAAATGTATACTTCCTTAAATACCTCATGTGCAAACATTGTAATTTTGCAAACTTAGTTTTCTCCTCTACAATAACATATCTGATGAAGTGTTGTGAATGGCTGCAGCTAGAATTATGACAAGCTGATATCTCACTGCCCTCTCAATGTAACGATTTCCAACCATTTGTTATTATTGAGGCCATTCTGATTCAGTTTCTATGGAAAAGCAACTGGTGTGCAAAAAGTAAGACAGAGTACTTACGAAAAAGTTCTGAATATCAACAAGTAAAAAAAAACTTAAATCAATTAGCTTTGAGTAATGATGCTACACCTGTCTGTCTTTATCTGAGGCTGTTGTACAGTCGTATGTATTCTTTAATACAGCTTTCTTGCAGTTACTTGACAGCCTTGTAGATTGGTAACACGGGAAAATGCTGCTTTCGGGCAGCATCAGGAATGGCCATAACCATAAGACCATAAGACGTAGGAGTGGAGGTAAGGCCATTCAGCCCATTGAGTCCACTCTGCCATTCAATCATGGCTGATTGGCATTTCATCGCCACTTACCCACAGTCTCCCCTTATCCTTTAATTCCTTGCAAGATTAAAAATTTACCAATCTCTGCCTTGAAGACAATGAATTTCACAGGCCCACCACTCTCTGGCTGAAGAAATGTCTCCTTATTTCCATTCTAAATTGACCCTCTAATTCTAAGTCTGTGTCCACGGGTCCTAGTATCCCCACCTGTCGAAAACAATTTCCCAATGTCTACCCTTTCTAAGCCATGCATTATCTTGTAAGTTTCTATTAGATCTCCCCTCAACCATCTAAACTCTAATGAATACAATCCCAGGATCCTCAGCTGTTCATTGTATGTTAGGCCTACCATACCACATCCGTGTGAATCTCCGCCAGACACGCTCCAGTGCCAGTACGCCCTTCCTGAGGTGTGGGGCCCAAAACTGGTCACGGTATTCTAAATGGGGCCTAACCAGAACTTTATAAAGTCTCAGTAGCACTTTGCTGCTTTTACATTCCAGCCCACTTGAAATAAATAACGACTGCCCCCTCCACTCCTCGGATTTTAAATACCACCATTTGCTGTATTCATTTGTGCAGAAAGGATGATCATTTTGGTAAGGCACAGGGAGGCAACTAAGTTTTGTCAGCACTTTCAGAAGAGGAAAAGTTGGAATATTAGAAATACAGAACTAATAAAGTAGAAATCATCTCAATCATGCCTGGTGAGCAATAAAGAATAAAGTTCTGGGAATCTGCAGAAAGACTTGCATTGGAAGGAAGATAACTCATCCACCTAAAAGGTCAGATTGTAGTCCATTTTCACAAAGCTGATCTAACTTTTCAGTAACCCATTCATTATGTATCTGACTCAAACTGTATAGTTGTAGGAACTATCGTCTTCAAGGCTAGTGAATTTCTGGCTGTGGCGATGCTCCTGATATAAAGTGGTTCAGAGTAACATTGCAGCAAAAAGCCATCCCAGGTGAGGAATGCACCATCATGTACTGAGGCTTATGGACTGCCTTTGTTGTACATCAGGACAATTTAAAAAGCTTCTTAAACTCTGTTTCTCACTCCAAAGATGCTGTCACACCTGCTGAGTATTTTCAGCACTTTCTGTATTTTTATTTTAGGAAGGCACAGCTGTCAGTTACAATATGTGCTCCATATACGACAACATCTCAGGACTTATGCCTGGTATAAAATAAAGAGAATTGCTTTGACATAGCTTTGTAGAGCATGAACATGGTATAACATTTCAGTCTCTTTCTCAGGAACTAATTGATAATATTTGTTTAAAGGAGCTCACCCTTTTTCAGAACAGAGATTCTGTTCTGCTCCCACACTGGCAAGACAGCAGAAAGGCCAGTTCAAAGTCTGTCAAGTGCTAGCTGCCTGTTAATAATCCTTGCCAACACTGAGTTGCTGATTCACTTGGAGGATTGCATCTCTTTTTCTGTGATAAATCATTACACAGGATGTTTCTGTTCACTGAAGCTCAAGGTCTAATGTTCTCACTCCTGGCTATTGCTGGCTGCCACTTGCAAAAGCAGACAGTTCCCCGGTTGGCCGAATATATCTCATCTTCTTGACATGTTATCCAGGTCTGGCTCCTCTCAGAGTGAGCTCTGCATGTTTGCAGGAAAGTATTGAAGAGGAATTGGCAAATATATTCCACTTAAAGCAAGTTGGCACCACTGTACTGTGCAACTTCAATCACTAAAACCTTTGTATTTGATATACATACATAGGAATCAGCTTTCATAGGTTGCTACAAGTGACTCATGGAACTGCTCAAATTTAGCTCAAAAAGTATCATTTCAAACTGCAGTATAATATGAGCCATAAACAACGTTTATTATACATAACCTGTGACTCCACAGGCCTTGCTGGGATATAACACAGACATTATACAATTTCTGACCACACTTTCATAATTTCCCAGCTGCAACAGAAATATTTGGCCTACAAGAATAAGATTTTTCACAGTGTGAGGTCTGAGCTGATGAAGCAGACATTGTGGTAACAACTGATGAGTGCATTTTACCATTGAAGACTAGAATTGAGTAGCGGTCTTTCACTCTGTAAGGTCTTTCACTACTGTGTGGAAATAGAACATAGAACATTACAGCGCAGTACAGGCCCTTCAGTCCTCGATGTTGCGCCGACCTGTGGAACCAATCTGAGGCCCATCTATCCTACACTATTCCATTTTCATCCATATGTTTATCCAATGACCATTTAAATGCTCTTAAAGTTGGCAAGTCTACTACTGTTGCAGGCAGGCCATTCCACGCTCCTACTACTCTCTGAGTAAAGAAACTGCCTCTGACATCTGTCCTATATCTATCACCCCTCAATTTAAAGCTATGTCCCCTCGTGCTAGCATATCACCATCTGAGGAAAAAGGTTGTCCACCCGATCTAACCCTTTGGTTATTTTATGTGTCTCAATTAAGTCACCTCTTAACCTTCTCCACTCCAACAAAAACATCCTCAAGTCCCTCAGCCTTTCCTCATAAGACGTTCCCTCCATACCAGGGAACATCCTAGTAAATCTCCTCTGAACCCTTTCCAAAACTTCCACATCCTTGTATAATGCGGTGATCAGAACTGTACGCAATACTCCAAGTGCGGCTGCACTAGAGTTTTGTACAGATGCACCATGACCTCATGGCTCCAAAACTCAATCCCTCTACCAATAAAAGCTAACGCACCGTATTCCTTCTTCACCAACCCTATCAACTTAGCTGGCAACTTTCAGAGATCTCTCTGTTCATCCTCATCGACACTACCAAGAATCTTACCATTAGCCCAGTACTCTGCATTCCTGTTAATCCTTGCATAGTGAATCACCTCACACTTTGACATTAAACTCCATTTGCCAACTTTCAGCCCATCTCTGCAGCCTATATATGATCCTTTGAAACCTGCAACATTCCTCAGCACTACCCACAACTCCATCAACCTTTGTGTTATTCACAAATTTATTAACCCATCCTTCTATGCCCTCTTAAAAGGTCATTTATAAAAGTGACAAACAGCAGTGGCCCCAAAACAGATCCTTGCGGTACACCACTAGTAACTGAACTCCAGGAAGAACATTTCCCATCAACCACCACCCTCTGTCTTCTTTCAGCTAGTCAATTTCTGATCCAAACAGCAAAATCACCCACAATCCCATGCCTCTGTATTTTGTGCAATAGCTTACCATGGGGAATCTTATCAAACACCTTACTGAAATCCATATACACCACATCAATCACTTTACCCTCATCTTCTCATCTTCTCAAAGAACTCAATAAGGTTTGTGAGGCATGACCTACCCTTCACAAAACCCTGTTGATTATCCTTAATCAACTTATTCCTTTACAGATGATTGTAAATCCTATCTTTAATAACCTTTTCCAACACTTTACCCACAACCGAAGTAAGGCTCACTGGTCTATAATTATAGGGTTGTCTCTCCTCCCCTTCTTGAACAAGGGAACAACATTTGCTATTTTCCAGTCTTCTCGTACTATTTCTGTAGAAAATGGTGACATAAAGGTCAAAGCCAAAGGCTCTGCAGTCTCCTCCCTGGCTTCTTAGAGAATCCGAGGATAAATCCCATCCGCACCAGAGGACTTAACTATTTTCACACTTTCCAGAATTGCTAACACCTCCTTGTGAAACTCAATCCCATCTAGTTTAGTAGGCTGTATCTCAGTATTCTCCTCGACGAAATACTGACAAAAAATATTCATTTAGCAGCTCCCCTATCTCCTCTGACTCCACGCACAACTTCCCCTTACTATTCTTGATTGGCCCTAATCTTATTCTCGTCATTCGTTTATTTCTGATATATGTATTGAAAGTTTTAGGGTTTTCCTTGATCCTATCCACCAATGACTTCTCGTTTGCCCTCCTGGCTCTTCTTTGCTCTCTCTTTAGGTCTTTCCTGGCTAACTTGTAACTCTCAAATACCCTGAGTCTTCACGTCTCATCCTAACATAAGCCTGATTCTTCCTCTTGACAAGAGCTTCAACTTCTTTAGTAAACCACGGCTCCCTCGCTCAACAACTTCCTCCTTGTCTGACAGGTACATACTTCTCAAGGATATGCAATTGCTGTTCCTTGAACAAGCTCCACATTTCAATTGTGCCCATCCCCTGCAGTTTCCTTCCCCAACCTATGCATCCTAAATCTTGCCTAATTGCATCATAATTGCCTTTCCCCCAGCTATAAATCCTGCCCTGCGGTATATACCTATTCCTTGCTATTGCTAAAGTACATAGCCGAATTGTGATCACTGTCACCAAAGTGCTCACCTACCTCCAAATCTAACACCTGGCCTGGTTCATTACTCAGCACCAAATCCAGTGTGGCCTCGCACCTGGTTGCTTTGATGACATACTGTGTCAGGAAACCCTCCTGCACACATTGGACAAAAACTGACCCATCTGAAGTACTTGAACTGTAGTATTTCCAGCCAATATTTGGAAAGTTAAAGTTCCCTATACCAACTACCCTGTCACTCTTGTTCCTATTGAGAATCATCTGTGCTTTCCTTTCCTTTACATCTCTGGAACTATTTAGAGGCCTATAGAAAACTCCCAACAGGGTGACCTCTCCTTTCCTGCTTCTAACCTCAGCCCAAACTATCTCGGTAGACGAGTTCCCAAACATCCTTACTGCTACTGTAATACTGTCCTTGACGAACAACGCCACACCTCCCCCTCTTTTACCATCTCCTCTGTTCTTACTGAAACATCTAAATCCCAGAACCTGCAACAACCATGCCTGTACCTGCTCTACCCATATCTCTGAAATGGCCACAATATCGAAGTCCCAGGTACCAACCCATGCTGCAAGTTCACCCACCTTATTCTGGATGCTCCTGGCATTGAAGTAAAGGTCCCACCTACCCCAGAAAGAGCTCCAATTATCAAGGAATCCAAAACCTTCCCTCCTGCACCATCTCTGTAGCCACATGTTTAACTCTTCTCTCCCCCATTCCTCACCTCGTTATTACGTGGCACGGGCAACAAACCAGAGATAACAACTCTATTTGTTGTAGCTCAAAGCTTCCACCCTAGCTTCCTGAATTTCTGCCTTAAACCCACATCTCTTTTCCTACCTATGTCATTGGTGTCCATGTGAACCATGACTTGGGGCTGCTCCCCCTCAAGGATCCTGAAAACATGATCAGAGACATCACGAACCCTGGCGCCTGGGAGGCAACACACCAACTGTGAGTTTCTCTCGTTCCCACAGAATCTCCTATCTATCCCCCAACAATGGCGTCGCCAATGACTAATGCTCAGCTCCTCTTCCCCATTCCCTTCTGAGCAGCAGGGACAGACTCTGTGCCAGAGACCTGTGCCCCATTGCTTACCCCTGGCAAGTCCACCCTCAACAGTATCCAAAACGGTATACTTGTTGTTGAGAGGGATGGCTACAGGGGATCCCTGCACTGCTTGCTGGTTCCCTTTCCGTCCTCTGACGGTAACCCATCTACTTTCTTCTTGTACCTGAGGTGTGACTACCTCCTGTAACTCCTCTCAATAACCCCCTCCACCTCCTGAATGATCCGAAGGTCATCCAGCTCCAGCTCCAGTTCCCTAGCATGGTTTTGAGGAGGTGGAATTGGGTGCACTTCCTGCAGATGCAGTCACATTAATGGTGATCCTTACCTCCCACATTCTGCAGGAGGAACATTCAACTGCTCTAACCTCCATTCCCACTATTCTAAATTCCCAATGAGTTTACTGAAAACTAAAACAAAACTAGTCACCTACCAATCCGGCACACAGAGCCTTCTTTTTGGTTAGAGGTGGAGGATGGCTGGGAGACACTACCTAAGTAGTATTTTAGGTAATGCAACCACCCAAATATATAACCTCACACCCAGCAGTCCCGTGTCCGCTCCTGCTCTGCATGCATTCCATCTATACATGAGTCAGGCTTTACCTTCCTGTCAGGCCCCTGGTCCTCACTTTGCTTGTCCCACTCCAACTGCCACCATAAAAATGAAGACCGCTGAACACACGAGGTAAGTTTTTATACTTTAATTTTACCTTCGAGTCAGGCCCCTGGTTCTCACTGTCACTCCTCAATAAAAGAACTGGTTTATCTTCTGGAAAGCGTTAATATTAAAAAGGAATGTCAATTTGCTGAACTTTAATACTTAAATCCGCCCAAGCATGAATGCCCATATTTTGACCTTTAAGCAATGTATATCTCACTGAGGAGATTGCACTATTGGTATGCTTTCATATTGAGTGCCATTTCATAAGCTGTGTGCTTTTATAAACTTCTGAGGAAACCAAGCATGCTTCTACAAGGCAGTTATAAACAGCATAGCAATAATCACAGGGAAAACTCTCTGCTGATTGGAGCCAAACTTGGCATATAGGAAGATGTGATTATTAGAGGTCAGTCATCTCAGTCTCAGGACATCCCTCCTCAGGTTATTGTCTGAACTCCAACTATCTTCAGTTGTTTCATCATTGAAGTTCCATCCATCGTAAGGTCAGAGGTGGAGGTGTTCACTGATAATTGCACAACATTGAGCACCATTTGCTGGAGCAGTCTATGTTAAAATGTAGCAAGATCTGGATGATATTCACTCTTTGGCTGACACGTGGCAAATAATATTTGTGTACACAAGAGCCAGGCAATGACTGTCTCCAGCAAGAGAGAATTGAACCACCATCCCTTGAAATTCAACAACATAACAGGGATATGATAGTGATATGGTAAAGCTACTTGACTAGTAACCAAAACTGCAACCTGGGAACATAGTTTGGATCCCACTATGGTACCATTGTGAAATTTGAATTTGGTAAAAAATCTGGAATAACAACCAGCTGATTCTCACAGAACCCTTCTGGAATCCATTCCATCCTGTTACTGTATTTTCCTGATAGCCTACCTCAATTCATCTGGCATCCTATTTACCGACCTGGTACCTTACCCTCCTAGCACCCTAACCTCTCGCATAGCTCATGTACTTACCTTTTCACAGGAGCTATCAAAGTGACAGGTTGCTATGTTAGACCTTTGAATCACACAATACGGCAACTGACTGCTGTGAAACGATTATCCTTCCCCCAGTTGTCCTGGACTAGAATGGCCTTTCCAATGGCAAGTACATAATGATGTCTCCACAGATCTGAAGGGGTGCGGATCAGAAACTCCTGTGAGAAATGTGGAGATCTTTCTTATCATAAAAAAAAGGAAGTGCAGAGTGTCAATCTGCCTCTGATTATGATTTGGAGATGCCGGTGTTGGACTGCGATGTACAAAGTTTCACTTGAGAATGCAACTTTTAAAAAGGTTTTGCAATTTACATTTGAAAGAACTGAAACCAACATGGTCATTCGACAGATAAGACTCAACAAACAATCCAGGTCTTTTTCCATATATAATTTCAATTACATCACACTATAAACTTTGCTATAAATTCTGTCTTATGATCTTATACTCCACAACCACCTGATGAAGGAGCAGTGCTCTGAAAGCTAGTGTGCTTCCAATTAAACCCGTTGGACTATAACCTGGTGTTGTGTGATTTTTAACTTTGTCTGTGATTGCTACTGATGAAAAGAATCATCCCTGTATCTGTGAAAACAGGGCTATGGTTAGGAAATTTGGTGACATTATTAAAACTGGAAAGGTGGGAAATCTTTCATTAAAATAATAACCAGTAAAGAATGGGAATCCTCCCTTAACACTGTGAGAAAGTTGGAAATTCTTTGTCAAAGCCATGAAAAGTGGGATGTATCCTGTAAAATTACGATACAAAATTGGGAATTTCAAATTAGTATAAAACCTGCATTAAAGCCACAAAAAGGCAGGAGTCTGCTATTTTAGTTGAAAAACATGGGAAAACCATCCAGAGTGGCACAAAGTATGACAGAACAAGTAGCACCACAAAATAAAAATTTTTTAAGGAATCAAAATATCTGAGCATATTTGGAAGCTGTAGCATCAGAAACAGTATTGCCAGGAAGAGCTGAGCCAAATAGATCAGAAAATCGGATGTCCTGGAGAAAACAATTACTCGATCTTTTAAACCAGATAGAAAGCCAGAAGCAGAACGAGTAAATACAATTCTATACACAACTAGTGCAGTGCTATGAAGTTTTTTGTTATTGTCAATAAGTAAAATAAGCAAAAAACATTGCAAAGATATTAAAAGCCCTTGACAATTACTTCTCAGAACAAATAAAACTCTAGAAAAAAAAATTAACAGGAAAATACAGCATCTAGGGGAATCCATTGATGACTTAATTAATGATCTCTACAGACTAGAGATGTATTAAGAATTCATAAGAGACTGAATGGTGGAGGCATTACTGAAGAAACTCTGTCAGGTTTATTATAGTTCAAAGAAGGCATATATCTAGAAAAAAAAATTCTGATGGTGAATAAAGATCTGCAAACAACACAATTATGCCTAAGCTGAAAAGCTCAACCTAGGCACAGGAAATTGTCAGAATCTGTTCAATTCTTAAGGTATAGAATCACAAAAGGCACACATATAAGCAATGCAGTGGGTAGGACAGACACTGGACATTCGAAATCCTTGCCAGCACTGTGGGGTAAAGAAACCTCAAAGGCACAACTGATGCCCAGATTTTAAAACTGAATATTTATATTTTAAAATAATAAGTTGCTTTAAAAAAAACCCAAAGTAGGACACAACCACAAAAAAGCAACAGACCAATGAACTAAAACACACAAAGAGTTGCAAGAGGTAAAACAATATCCAGTAGAAGATAAAGCCAATATTTCTCTAGGGGAATTAAGTAACCCAAATGTAGCAGCTTGGCAAGTGTGTCAATGGACAATACACTCAGAACAAGGGTCATAATATTTTTAGACAATACACCTTGGTTGAAAGAACACTCTCCACAGCTAACAGCAGTGTAACTATACGGAAAGCTAGGACTGCAGTGGTTTGGCGGAAATGTTTCTCACTGCTATTGAAACTGAAAAAAAATTCAAAATCCCAAAGCCAGCAAGGAAACATATCTAAAGAGAGAAAAAGTGTACCTCATGTGAGATAATTTCAGCCTAAAACAAAGAACTGCAAATGCTGGAAATCTGAAAAAAAAATGTAGAAATTGCAGGAGAAACTCAACAGGTCTGGCAGCAACTAAGGAGAGAAAGCAGAATTAGCATTTCAGGGGTAATAGTGAGCCAGGGAGAAAGAAAAGCTGATAGTAAGGGCCATTAGTGGGTGAAAGTGGGTATGCTGTGCTGAAAGCAGCCCATGTAATGATATGGAATGCAGGAGTGTGTGAAGGACATGGAAGATGATTTTTCAGGACCTAAATTTATAGAACTCAATATCCAGCCCTGAAGGCTGCAGCTCCCCCAAGCAAAAAGTGAGCTACTGTTCTTTCAGCTTGTACTGAAGCTCGCTGGATGACTGCAGCAGGTCTTTTGGTGAGGGAACACAGTGGTATGTTGAAGTGGCAGGCAACTGGAAGCTCAGGGTCAGAACTTGTGGACAGAACATAGGTGCTCCACAAAGCAATCACCCAGTCTGTGTTTCATCTCCCCATTACAGAGGAGACCACATTGTGAGCAGCGAATACAGTAAACTAGATTGAGTGAAGCGCAAATAAATTGCACAAGTGCCTCCCTTTGCGCCCCACCCCCTCCTGTTTACTTCCTCCGTCTTCACAATCCAAGGCTCCAAGCGTAACTTCCAGGTGAATCAGCAATTTCATTCTGCAGATTATGCCAGACCTGATGGGTTTCTCCAGCAATTTCTGGGTGTTTTTGAGATTATTGAAACATGTGCAACTGCATTGAGTCAGATCACACCACAACACAGTAAATAACTGGTTATCACCAACTCAAATTGCTCATTAGATGCTGAGATGAATCAGGAGGGATAAGTTCATGTGAAATATATGACATTCCTACCTTCCAAGGAAGAATCCTCAATAACTGTAATGAATATTACATCAAGCAAGAAGGTGTATTCAAGAAGCACAATTGAAGAAGTGAACAAGTTGATTTTACCAACAGTTCAAATGCCAAGGGGAAGCAAGAAAGTCCAAATAATTCAATAAGCTGAAGTAACAGCTCCACATACTGAGCAACAGATCTAGAAGGGGATTGAGAACATAAATGCACTGAAAAAGATTTCAAATCCATGGAAGCTACCAAAGTATTCATCAATGTCAAGAATTTCGGAGACTTCAAAGAAAGCATTGCCTGTTCTGGCAGAGGTGATAGAAGACACACCTGGCAGTGTTTGTGCAAGGTGTGAGCAGTGGGTGAGATTCCACCCTGTACTAAGTGTGGGAGGCTGAGGCGAAGCTATGAATGTTGAGTAGGAATCTCAATGCATGGAAGTTACTGACGCATTAACTATGGGATTTGTGGTAAATTGCAGAGCTTGCCACGCCGGTGGCTAAGTCAGTCGGATATGACTTTTGACGGAGCATTCACTGATCTTGGCCACTTATGTGAGGTCATTAAACTTCTTGCAACACCTCATCCAGTTTCTTGAGACTGGACTGCTGGCAATGACAGCCACAGCTAACTGCACCCTTTACCTTCTAGGTCTATGTATATCAGGGGTGATCCCGACACACTGTGGATATAGGAGGTGGATCCTGAATTTTAACTCCTCCACTATGGTCTCCCAAGCAGCTCCCAGAATGGATAAAGCTCGTTCCCTCCCATTTCCCCATAGGGATAACCCAATTTTTTAAAAACTTGTAAATGAACACACAGTCAACATGACTTACAGCACAGAAAGGAGTTGGCCTGTTGTGTTTGTGTTATTCATCAAGTACCTACCAATTTTGGCCTGACTTTTCTGACTTGGCCCATAGCCTTGCATGCCATGGTATTTTAATTGATCATCTAAATAGTTTTAAATGCTGTGATAATTCCCAACTCTGCCACCCTTTCGTGCTGTGAGTTCCAGATACCCACCACCCTCTGGGAGAAAGACAATCTTCCTTAAATCTTCCATAAACATTCTGCCCTTTACATGAAATCTGTGTCCCTGGTTATTGACCTCCCTCCTCAAAGAAAAGGTTTCTTCCTATTTATCCTCTTTACACTCCTCGCAATCAGGTTCCCCTTCATTGAGGTATACATAATATTATTGGTTATACTGGAACTCAGTTTTGAGGTATACCAGATGGGATGGACCAATACATGTCGTTTGGAAATGCTACTGATTTTTTTGCCATTTCTCACTGCTTTGCCAACTCAGTTCAATTCCTGCCTGACTGCCCAGGCTGCTGCTGCCAGAATCCCCTTTACGAGGTGCTGGTTAACTTTAAGTCGTACAATAAAAAAATGATGATTCTAGGTTCAATCCCGCTGATGCATACAGCCAATAAGCAGTGCTGGATCCATACGGCAACCACTCCAAGGAGCGGTTGGCGTTCTGCCTGCGTTGTATTGAATGTGCACGGGTTAATCATGCATTGCCATCTCTCTGCCTGTTCTTGAGAACTGTCCAATTTAGCCCCCTGTATTTGAAAGTTAATGTAAGGGCTGTAGAGCATTTCCACAGCAAGCAAACAATTTAACAGGAATGTCATCTCTCTGGTTTATTGGCAAGGCATTGTGCTTTAGGGCTGTTCTCTCGATTACTATATTTGTCAATTTTTCATGGACAATATTCCACATAAAAAATGCAGAGGAAGGCATTTTATCGAATGCTATTTAATAAGATCCATCTGTATGTTACAGGAGGAGAAACAAACCTTCCGATCTCTACATTATTCATTTAAATCTAGTCTGGGTATGTTCACAACATTTTTGTTGCATTGAATTTTAAATATATATTCTACTCTCCCATTAACAGCAGCTTGCTCATTTAAAGGTGCTACAGTCGAGGCCACAGGAACCATTTAATGGCAGGAGGTATGCTTGTGTAAAACACTGCAGCTGCCATGCTCACCTTCACTGATCTGCTCTGTACCATCAGTATGAAACTTCCCAAAAAAGTGCCCTGAACTTACTGGGCTCAGACACAGTGCAGAATATTGCTCCCCTAAATAACTAAATTTGAACTTCAGTAAAGTGCAGTGAAGAGGGGTACTTTGGCTGAATCTTACATTTTTTTGGACAAGTGTGAATTGCAACAAAGTTTTTAAGAGTGTTTTTGATTTGCCAGGCTGAGCAATGTTTTATGCCTTTTCTTACCAAACCCGTCTCGATCTATCCCCTGCCCCTTTCATATCCCTCTCACCCGATTCTATCCCAATCTTACAACACACCGTACACAGTGGATATCTGCCAAATACCAGTATCCCTTGTGCCCACTCCAAAGTTAAAAGGCCGCTGTGCACCCAGATGTCCACTGGCGTTCTGAAACTGCACAGTGGTGGACGCACCGAGAAGATGCCGGAGAAGGTGATTCTCCAACAAGGACCTGGAGATCCTGGTGGGTGAGCAAGAGTGCCTTTTCTCCAGAGGAGCTGCAGAGGAGGCTTTGACACCAGACCCTAGCAGTAAGGTTCAAAGTCAGTGCTATCTCTATGTGAACGGCAGGTCCTGTTGACATCTTTTTTTCCCTCATCCTGTAGCATTCTTTCCCTGGATTCTGTGTCCAGTAGGCTGGGTGGAATGAAGTTGTCAGTGATGTTTGGGGCAGGGAGCTGTACAGTAAACAGGGAGCCAATGCTTTCAATGGCGAGGGAGCCCACAGGTCTGTGCCCTGTACAACATATAGGTTTATGCGTGCTGTTGTTTCCTTTTAAAGGGCCTCACATCATTGGTACTGCAGCACCCTCCCTTCAAAAATGAGACACTTGCTCTGCCCACTCCAGGTGCGGGCCCAGCCATTTTCTATCTTATGGCGTACTATTCATTTCCGGGAAGGCAATGGTGAGATCACCTCAGTGTATGGTAAGACCCTGAATATCCAAATCCCCTTCCTGATAGCTCTTCCTGTGAATTCAATAAGTTTCGTACTTCCCCATGACTCACACAACCCATCTACACCCATCTGCCTCAACCCCTGGCACATAGGGTGACCATGCCAAGTGTGATTGTTCACCGCTCCTTCTTCGACACCCCGGTGTTCCTGAATATGGACAAATGCCCCTCCCACTTTACCTTGCTCCCAGCTGGGTTTTCCCACATTAACTTCCCACCCTATTCCAAACAAAGTTGCCTCTCCCACACTTTACCCAGCCGACAGCTGCGAACCCGCTGAATGGGTTCTTGAGTCTCCTTCCCATGGCAAAAGCAGCCCCATGTCTCACTTCCCCCAAACTTTCCTCCCAGTTTCTATGAGACCCCCAAATGGCCCAGCCCCTTGGGTGACCTAATGGGACAGTCCGGGACAAGTAGTGCCCAGACCCCTGACTGCTGCCTATACTATTAGTCCTATAACCCCCTCCAAACCTCAGACTGGCCACTGTGATACCACATGACTTACTGTGACCTTTCCCCTGACTGCAGAGATATGGACCCTCCCTCCCACCGATTGACAAAACCCCGGCCAGATGCCCGACTGGCAGCTGATCCCCGGACATGGTCCTGGAGATTTCCCATGACGTACTCTGCCAAGACCCCCTGTCTGTCAGGTACCTCCATGGACTTTGGTGAGGAACAGTCCCCTCAGATTTTGAGACATGGCTGCTTGCTTGGTGTATGTGCAGTATGTTTGCCATATTAGGTACGGCACCGTGTTGCAGCTATGAGATTGACATAGCACACTGCTGTACAACAAGATGTCCCCCTTGCCTTGACTGAAGATGGCTGACATGCAAGGCAAGCTGCCCGGTCATGTGACTGTTAATTGACAAGGCAGGACCAAGCATGGATGGTGGGAGCATGCAGGTGGGCAGTAAGTTAGCAAATGCTAAGAAAGCAACTCAGCAGCCCTGATGCAATCAGGGAGCCGGCTCTCTGTGCAAGGTATCCTGTCCTTTTGGTGCTATTGGAATATGTGCCTTGCGACGCAGCCCTCTGATTCCTGAATATTTTGCAAGTGGATCATAAAGGTGGCATGGCGATCCCGAGAGTTGCCATGTTTGTCTGTGAAGAAAGTGAGGACTGCAGATCCTGGAGATCAGTGTGGTGCTGGAAAAGCACAGCAGGTCAGGCAGCATCTGAGGAGCAGGAGAATTGATGTTTCAGTCATAAGCCCTTTATCAGGAATGAGGCTCCTTGCAGAGAGAGGGGGAGAACTTCTTCAAGGCAGGCATCCTTGTCCGTGGCTGAGAGCTGCATGTGGCTGGTCCCCATGGATTATGCCTTGAGATGTCATTTGGTGCTGAGCAACATAGATAGAACATAGAACATTATAGCGCAGTACAGGCCCTTCGGCCCTCGATGTTGCGCCGCCCTGTCATACTAATCTGAAGCCCATCCCACATTGATGGGCTCCTCACAGCCAAAGGAGAACTGCTCAGATACCTGCTCAGACTTCTGTATCGAGGATTCACGATGTCCAGCTTGTTGCGCACTTTCAGTTAGATAGGAAACCAAATATTAATATTTATGAGGCCAGCTGCAAATTTATTAAGCCGTTTCACAAATTCCCTTATTTGGCCAAGGCCTGGTGAGAAACCCACTTCAGCAAAAGCATAAATGACGCAGCGAGGCGTTCAACGTGCTGTGATAGGTCTTGCTGGGCTTGTCACCTGATTGTATCACAGGCCATGTGATATCCCAGTCCACTCATTAAGATTTTGTCGATTGAAACTAACAGTAAAGCTTTGAACAGTGAATTTTGAAAATTCCCAAGAGTTCTAAGCAGAGGACAAAAAGAAGTGTGTGCTGCCCCCTAGAAGTAACGTTTACAATTCTCACTCTCTATGGAAGAGTGAGCGTGTTAGCTAAACAACTACCATCAAAGCCTTGGTTACAGACAGCTTATTGTTTCTGCTTTGCCAATATCAGCTTATTGTCACTTACACCCTGTTACCTCAACTGCTGCTTCTCGGTTATTAAGTCAGCCAGTAGCCACTGCATTCTTTTCAGAAGTGTTGAAATGCAGCAATGGAGTTTGCCTGATTTACCGGCTGGTTTCCTTGTACCTCTGAATTGCCTCTGAGGCCACCTGGATTTAATAGGGTAGTTGTGAAGTTGCCAGCTCTCAGATTGTTTAAAGTGACAAGTAAGGGCTGATTGTTTTGACAATAAAACTTTCAGAATATGGAATCCATAACTAACGTCATAGCTATCAAATTGTTGCCTTGTCCTGTCCAGACAGATTGCTTCTTACAAGAGGTGTTTGCTGGAATATACATTGCAATCTGAGAAAAAGCTTGATTCGAAATGTCGATTTCTTGCTCACGTATTTAGCTATTCTTTAAGAAAAGAAGGCATCAGAAACTCTAGTCATATGTAGTGTCTCATGATATCTCAGATTACTTTTCTAAAGGATTTTCTGTTTTAGACTCATGCTTTCTTTCACAGCAGTTAACTGTAGATAAGAAAACTTGGCTCATGGCTGACCAGTGCCAGATGCTATGACTAATTTGGTAATATGCAGGGTACACAATGACATTTACTGTATGCCTCAGTCCAACTGATATGAAACATACAGCTTAGCCTAGCCTTCTGGTATTTGTGATGTGAGAGCTACACAGATCAGACCCATTCTGATTTCGACAGGCATACCTCCTGTCATGTATGAATGCAACACCCACTGAGTATGAGCACTCAAAAACACTGCGATGCAACAATCATCAGTTTTTTTCATTATTGTTTGACTATTCAGGGTTATTATGTGTTATATAGTTGATAATATTTCTTGTGCTTCTTTGCATCCCCGCATTATGTTTACCCTGCTTTCTGGAATCATTCAGTATAGGGAGGGTATTTGGCCCATCAAATCTGCTCCTTCTTTGAAAGTTCTACCTAATTAGTCTAAATTTCAGCAAATTCTAACCTTTGGAATTTCTAGTTCATACGCTTATACATTATTGCGTTCATGTGAAAATCGGTCTGTGTGTTCCATTCTGTGACTCCAGTTCAGAAAGCCGGGGAAAGGAAACAAGGAAAAATTAAACTAAATAATGAAAGGAACATTAGGAAGGCAAATTCATTCTTTATATCATGAAGAGGTTTTACTCTTGCATTGTTTTCATGGCCATTGTACTTTTACTATTCTCTGCTCTCTTTCCCCAGGTAAAAACACCAAGATGATGCCATCCTGATAAATGGACTTGCCAGGGCAGTCAAGCAGGCAGCTTCTGGTGAAGGGGAATGATCATTGCTGAGGACATGGGCTGTGCTTTAATAGGGCTGACCCTTGTCACTGGGAGTTATCTGTGGACTACAGGATCTCCAGCTAGGACACCCTTCCGCTCACCCTGCCGAAAAGCAGCTTTAGGACCTCAATTGACCTGGATCTTCCCTACCTTTGAGTTAATCATAAAGTGGGGGACATGTACAGGTGATCCTTTCTGTTTCTACAACCATCCCCGTGCACCCCAGACCGCAATATACTACACACTCTACGGAATGGATGAAAGTCCATGCATTGTGCACACAAATGTGTATGTTAAAGTCAGAAATCATCAGGCACACCTTCAGCACTGACCCCAGCAGTGATTCTTTGGTTCACTGAACTGGCTGAGACACCTCTGCAGAATGAAGGCACTTTGACAGCAGCCATGACATTGGGCAATGGCCTGGGTGACGTGCTGCCTATGTTCAGACACTGGGTGATGCACTGTCTATGTTCAGACACTGGGGGTAGTGCTGCCTATGTTCAGACACTGGTGGTAGTGCTGCCTATGTTCAGACACTGGGTGACGTGCTGCCTATGTTCAAACATTGGGTGACGTGCTGTCTACGTCCAGACACTGAGTACTTCCTGCCTATGTTCAGAAACTGGGTGACGTGCTGCCTATGATCAGACACTGGGTGATGTGCTGCCTAAGTTCAGACATTGGGTGATGTGCTGCCTATATCCAGACACTGGGTACTTGCTGCCTATGTTCAGACACTGGGAGACGTGCTGCCTATATTCTGAAACTGGGTGATGTGCTGCCTATATTCAGACACTGGGTGATGTGCTGCCTATGTTCTGAAACTGGGTGATGTGCTGCCTATATTCAGACACTGGGTGATGTGCTGCCTATGTTCAGACACTGGGTGATGTGCTGCCTATGTTCAGACACTGGGTGACGTGCTGCGTATGTTTAGACACTGTGTGATGTGCTGCCTTTCTTCAGACACTGGGTGACGTGCCACCTATGTTCAGACACTGAGTACGTGCTGCCTATGTTCAGTCACAGGGTGATGTGCTGCCTATGTTCAGACACTGGGTAACGTGCTGCCTATATTCAGACACTGGGTGATGTGCTGCTTGTGATCAGACACTGGGTGAAGTGCTGCTTATGTTCAAACACTGGGTATGTGCAGTCTATATTTTTATTTCCTGTTCAAAAAAGGGAATAGGGATAACCCCGGGAATTACAGGCCAGTTAGTCTTACTTCGGTGGTAGGCAAAGTAATGGAAAGGGTACTGAGGGATAGGATTTATGAGTATCTGGAAAGACACTGCTTGATTAGGGATAGCCAGCACGGATTTGTGAAGGGTAGGTCTTGCCTTACAAGTCTTATTGAATTCTTTGAGGAGGTGACCAAGCATGTGGATGATGGTAGAGCAGTGGATGTAGTATACATGGATTTTAGTAAGGCATTTGATAAGGTTCCCCATGGTAGGCTTATGCGGAAAGTCAGGAGGCATGGGATAGAGGGAAATTTGGCCAGTTGGATAGAAAACTGGCTAACCGGTCGAAGTTAGAGAGTGGTGGTAGATGGTAAATATTCAGCCTGGAGCCCAGTTACAAGTGGAGTTCCGCAGGAATCAGTTTTGGGTCCTCTGCTGTTTGTAATTTTTATTAATGACTTGGATGAGGGAGTCGAAGGGTGGGTCAGTAAATTTGCAGATGATACGAAGATTGGTGGAGTTGTGGATAGTGAGGAGGGCTGTTGTCGGCTGCAAAGGGACTTAAATATGATGCAGAGCTGGGCTGAGGAGTGGCAGATGGAGTTCAACCCTGTCAAGTGTGAGGTTGTCCATTTTGGAAAGACAAATAAGAATGCGGAATACAGGGTGACCAGTAGGGTTCTTAGTGAAGTGGAGGAACAGAGGGATCTTGGGGTCTATGTTCATAAATCTTTGAAAGTTGCCACTCAGGTGGATAGAGCTTGTAAGAAGGCCTATGGTGTATTAGCGTTCATTAGCACAGGGATTGAATTCAAGAGTCGTGAAGTGATGTTGCAACTGTACAGGACTTTGGTTAGGCCACATTTGGAGTACTGTGTGCAGTTCTGGTCGCCTCACTTTAGGAAAGATGTGGAAACTTTGGAGAGGGTGCGGAGAAGATTTACCAGGATGTTGCCTGGAATGGAGAATAGGTCGTACGAGGATAGGTTGAGAGTGCTAGGGCTTTTCTTGTTGGAACGGCGAAGGATGAGGGGTGACATGATAGAGGTTTATAAGATGATCAGAGGAATAGATAGAGTAGACAGTCAGAAACTTTTTCCCCGGGTACAACAGAGTGTTACAAGGGGACATAAATTTAAGGTGAAGGGTGGAAGGTATAGGGGAGATGTCAGGGGTGGGTTCTTTACCCAGAGAGTGGTGGGGGCATGGAATGCGCTGGCTGTGGGAGTGGTAGAGTCAGAATCTTTGGTGACCTTTAAGCGGCAATTGGATAAGATGGGTGCTTAAGCTAGGACAAATGTTCGGCACAACATCGTGGGCTGAAGGGCCTGTTCTGTGCTGTATTGTTCTATGTTCTATGTTCTAGACACTGGGTGACGTGCTGGCTATGTCCAGACATGAGGTGACGTGCTGCCTATATTCAGACACTTGGTGACCTGCTGCCGATGTTCAGACTCTGGGTGATGTGCTGCCTATGTTCAGTTACTGGGTGATGTGCTGCCTATATTCAGACAGTGGGTGACGTGCTGACTATGTTCAGACACTGGGTGACGTGCTGCCTATGTTCAGACACTGGGTGATGTGCTGCCAATGTTCTGTAACTGGGTGACGTGCTGCCTATATTCAGACACTGGGTGATGTGCAGCCTATGTTCAGACACTGGGTACGTGCTGCCTATGATCAGATACTGGGTACGTGCAGTCTATATTCAGACACTGGGTGATGTGCTGCCTATATTCAGACATTGGGTGACGTGCTGCCTATATCCAGACACTGGGTACTTGCTGCTTGTGTTCAGTCACAGGGTGATGTGCTGCCTATATTCAGACACTGGGTGACGTGCTGCCTATATTCAGACACTGGGTACTTGCTGCTTGTGTTCAGTCACAGGGTGATGTGCTGCCTATATTCAGACACTGGGTGATGTGCTGCCTGTGATCAGACACTGGGTGAAGTGCTGCTTATGTTCAGACACTGGATGACATGCTGACTATGTTCAGACACTGGATGACGTGCTGTCTATGATCAGACACTGGGTGATGAGCTATTTATGTTCAGACACTGGGTACATGCTGCCTATGTCCAGACTTTGCGTGAGGTGCTTCCTATGTTCAGGCACTGGGTGATGTGCTGCCTATGATCAGACACTGGGTGATCTGCTGCCTATATTCAGGTACGGGTTGGTGCTGCCTATGATCAGACACTGACTGACGTGCTGTCTATGTTCAGACTCTGGGTGACGTGCTGCCTATATTCACACACTGGGTACATGCTGCCTACGTTCAGACACTGTGTGACGTGCTGCCTATGTTCTGAAACTGGGTGACGTGCTGCCTATGATCAGACACTGGGTGAAGTGCTGCATATGTTCAGATACTTGGTGAGGTGCTGCCTATGTTCAGACACTGGGTGATGCGCTGCCTATGTTCAGTCACTGGGTGATGTGCTGCCTATGTTCTGAAACTGGGTGACATGCTGCCTATGTTCAGACACTGGGTGAGGTGCTGCCTATGTTCAGACACTGGGTGATGTGCTGCCTATGTTCTGAAACTGGGTGATGAGCTGCCTAAATTCAGGCACTGGGTGATGTGCTGCCTATGTTCAGACTCTGGGTGATGCGCTGCCTATGTTCAGACTCTGGGTGATGCGCTGCCCGTGTTCAGACACTGGGTGAAGTGCAGCATTTTTTTTTTAGACACTCCTTAATGTGCTGCCAATATTCAGATACCGGGTACGTGCTGCCTATGATCAGACACTGGGTGTAGTGCGGCTTATGTTCAGGCACTGGGCGATATGCTGCCTATATTCAGACACTGCGTGATGTGCTGCCTATATTCAGACACTGGGTGAAGAACTGCCTATGTTCAGTCACTGCGTGACGTGCTGCCTATATTCAGACACTGGGTGATGTGCTGCCTATATTCAGACACAGGGTGACGTGCTGCCTATGTTCAGACACTGGGCGATGTGCTGCCTATGTTCAGACACTGGGTACGTGCTGCTTATTATCAGACACAGGGTATGTGCTGTCTATATTCTGTCACAGGGTGATGTGCGGCCTATGTTCAGGCACTGGGTATGTGCTGTCTATATTCCGTCACTGGGTGATGTGCTGCCTAGATTCAGACACTGGGTGAAGAGCTGCCTATGTTCAGACACTGGGTGATGTGCTGCCTATATTCAGGCACTGCGTGACGTGCTGCCTATATTCAAACACTGGACGATGTGCTGCCTATATTCAGACACTGGGTGATGTGCTGCCTATGTTCAGACACTGGGTGATGTGCCGCCTCTGTTCAGGCACGATGTGATGTGCTGCCTATATTCAGACACTGGGTGATGTGCTACCTATGTTCAGACACTGGGTGACGTGCTGCCTATGTTCCGACACTGGGTGAAGTGCTGCCTAAATTCAGGCACTGGGTGATGTGCTGCCTATGTTCAGACTCTGGGTGATGTGCTGCCTATGATCAGACACTGGATGACGTACTGCCTATGTTCAGACACTGGGTGAAGTGCAGCATATTTTAAGACACTGGGTGATGTGCTGCCAATATTCAGATACTGGGTAGGTGCTGCCTATGTTCAGACACTGGGCGATATGCAGCATATATTCAGACAATGGATGATGTGCTGCCAATATTCAGACACCAGATGATGTGCTGCCTATGTCCAGGCACTGGGTGGGGTGCTGCCTATGTTCAGACACTGGGTGATGCGCTGCCTATATTCAGACACTAGGTGAAGAGCTGCCTATATTCAGACACTGGGTGAAGTGCTGAGTATAATCAGACACTGGGTGATGTGCTGCCTATATTCAGACACTGGCTGATGTGCTGCCTATGTTCAGACTGTGAGTGACGTGCTGCCTATGATCAGACACTGGGTACGTGCTGCCTATGATCAGACACAGGGTACGTGCTGTCTTTATTCCGTCACTGGGTAATGTGCTGCCTATGTTCAGACACTGGTTGATGTGCTGTCGAAAATCAGACACAGGGTGCGTGCTGTCTATGACCACATACTGGGTGATGTGCTGCCTATATTCAGAAACTGGGTGCGTGCTGCCTATGTTCAGACACTGGGTGATGTGCTGCCTATGTTCAGACACTGGGTATGTGCTGCCTATGATCAGACACTGGGTGATGTGCTGTCGAGAATCAGACACAGGGTGCATGCTGTCTGTGACCACATACTGGGTGATGTGCTGCCTATGTTCAGACACTGGGTGACGTGCTGCCTATGTTCTGAAACTGGGTGACGTGCTGCCTATGATCAAACACTGGGTGAAGTGCTGCATATGTTCAGACACTTCGTGAGGTGCTGCCTATGTTCAGACACTGGGTGACGTGCTGCCTATGTTCCAACACTGGGTGAAGTACTGCCTAAATTCAGGCACTGGGTGATGTGTCCTTATGTTCAGACTCTGGGTGATGTGTTGCCTATGATCAGACACGGATGACATACTGCCTATGTTCAGACACTGGGTGAAGTGCAGCATATTTTAAGAAACTGGGTGACATGCTGCCTATGTTCAGACACTGGGTACGTGCTGCCTATGATCAGATACTGGGTACGTGCAGTCTATATTCAGACACAGGGTGATGTGCTGCCTATATTCAGACACTGGGTGAAGTGCTGCATATGTTCAGACACTTGGTGAGGTGCTGCCTGTGTTCAGTCACTGGGTGATGTGCTGCCAATGTTCTGAAACTGGGTGACGTGCTGCCTATATTCAGACACTGGGTGAGGTGCTGCCTATGTTCAGACACTGGGTGATGCGCTGCCTATGTTCAGACACTGGGTGACGTGCTGCCTATGTTCTGAAACTGGGTGATGAGCTGCCTAAATTCAGGCACTGGGTGATGCGCTGCCTATGTTCAGACTCTGGGTGATGCGCTGCCTATGTTCAAACACTGGGTGAAGTGCAGCATTTTTTTTTTAGACACTCCTTAATGTGCTGCCAATATTCAGATACCGGGTACGTGCTGCCTATGATCAGACACTGGGTGTAGTGCTGCTTATGTCCAGGCACTGGGCGATATGCTGCCTATATTCAGACACTGCGTGATGTGCTGCCTATATTCAGACACTGGGTGAAGAACTGCCTATGTTCAGGCACTGCGTGACGTGGTGCCTATATTCAAACACTGGATGATGTGCTGCCTATATTCAAACACTGGATGATGTGCTGCCTATATTCAGACACTGGGTGATGTGCTGCCTATGTTCAGACACAGGGTGACGTGCTGCCTATGTTCAGACACTTGGTGATGTGCTGCCTATGTTCAGACACTGGGTGATGTGCTGCCTATGTTCAGACACTGGGTGATGTGCTGCCTATGTTCAGTCACTGGGTGATGTGCGGTCTATGTTCTGAAACTGGGTGACGTGCTGCCTATGTTCAGACACTGGGTGATGCGCTGCCTATGTTCAGACACTGGGTAACGTGCTGCCTATGTTCTGAAACTGGGTGATGAGCTGCCTAAATTCAGGCACTGGGTGATGCGCTGCCTATGTTCAGACTCTGGGTGATGCGCTGCCTATGTTCAGACACTGGGTGAAGTGCAGCATTTTTTTTTTAGACACTCCTTAATGTGCTGCCAATATTCAGATACCGGGTACGTGCTGCCTATGATCAGACACTGGGTGTAGTGCTGCTTATGTTCAGGCACTGGGCGATATGCTGCCTATATTCAGACACTGCGTGATGTGCTGCCTATATTCAGACACTGGGTGAAGAACTGCCTATGTTCAGGCACTGCGTGACGTGGTGCCTATATTCAAACACTGGATGATGTGCTGCCTATATTCAGACACTGGGTGATGTGCTGCCTATGTTCAGACACAGGGTGACGTGCTGCCTATGTTCGGACACTGGGCGATGTGCTGCCTATGTTCAGACACTATGTGATGTGCTGACTATATTCAAACACTGGATGATGTGCTGCCTATATTCAGACACTGGGTGATGAGCTGCCTGTGATCAGACACTGGGTGAAGTGCTGCTTATGTTCAGACACTGGATGACATGCTGACTATGTTCAGACACTGGGTGACGTGCTGCCTATGATCAGATACTGGGTGATGAGCTATTTATGTTCAGACACTGGGTACATGCTGCCTATGTCCAGACTTTGCGTGAGGTGCTTCCTATGTTCAGGCACTGGGTGATGTGCTGCCTATGATCAGACACTGGGTGATCTGCTGCCTATATTCAGATACGGGTTGGTGCTGCCTTTGATCAGACACTGACTGACGTGCTGTCTATATTCAGACACTGGGTGAAGTGCTGCATATGTTCAGACACTTGGTGAGGTGCTGCCTATGTTCAGACACTGGGTGATGTGCTGCCTATGTTCAGTCACTGGGTGATGTGCTGCCTATGTTCAGACACTGGGTGAGGTGCTGCCTATATTCAGACACTGGGTGATGCGCTGCCTATGTTCAGACACTGGGGGACGTGCTGCCTATGTTCTGAAACTGGGTGATGAGCTGCCTAAATTCAGGCACTGGGTGATGCGCTGCCTATGTTCAGACTCTGGGTGATGCGCTGCCTATGTTCAGACACTGGGTGAAGTGCAGCATTTTTTTTTTAGACACTCCTTAATGTGCTGCCAATATTCAGATGCCGGGTACGTGCTGCCTATGATCAGACACTGGGTGTAGTGCTGCTTATGTTCAGGCACTGGGCGATATGCTGTCTATATTCAGACACTGCGTGATGTGCTGCCTATATTCAGACACTGGGTGAAGAACTGCCTATGTTCAGGCACTGCGTGACGTGGTGCCTATATTCAAACACTGGATGATGTGCTGCCTATATTCAAACACTGGATGATGTGCTGCCTATATTCAGACACTGGGTGATGTGCTGCCTATGTTCAGACACAGGGTGACGTGCTGCCTATGTTCAGACACTGGGTGACGTGCTGCCTATGTTCAGACACTGGGTGATGTGCTGCCTATGTTCAGTCACTGGGTGATGTGCTGCCTATGTTCTGAAACTGGGTGACGTGCTGCCTATGTTCAGACACTGGGTGAGGTGCTGCCTATGTTCAGACACTGGGTGATGCGCTGCCTATGTTCAGACACTGGGTGACGTGCTGCCTATGTTCTGAAACTGGGTGATGAGCTGCCTAAATTCAGGCACTGGGTGATGCGCTGCCTATGTTCAGACTCTGGGTGATGCGCTGCCTATGTTCAGACACTGGGTGAAGTGCAGCATTTTTTTTTTAGACACTCCTTAATGTGCTGCCAATATTCAGATACCAGGTACGTGCTGCCTATGATCAGACACTGGGTGTAGTGCTGCTTATGTTCAGGCACTGGGCGATATGCTGCCTATATTCAGACACTGCGTGATGTGCTGCCTATATTCAGACACTGGGTGAAGAACTGCCTATGTTCAGGCACTGCGTGACGTGGTGCCTATATTCAAACACTGGATGATGTGCTGCCTATATTCAAACACTGGATGATGTGCTGCCTATATTCGGACACTGGGTGATGTGCTGCCTATGTTCAGACACAGGGTGACGTGCTGCCTATGCTCAGACACTGGGCGATGTGCTGCCTATGTTCAGACACTGTGTGATGTGCTGCCTATATTCAAACACTGGATGATGTGCTGCCTATATTCAGACACTGGGTGATGAGCTGCCTGTGATCAGACACTGGGTGAAGTGCTGCTTATGTTCAGACACTGGATGACATGCTGACTATGTTCAGACACTGGGTGACGTGCTGCCTATGATCAGACACTGGGTGATGAGCTATTTATGTTCAGACACTGGGTACATGCTGCCTATGTCCAGACTTTGCGTGAGGTGCTTCCTATGTTCAGGCACTGGGTGATGTGCTGCCTATGATCAGACACTGGGTGATCTGCTGCCTATATTCAGATACGGGTTGGTGCTGCCTATGATCAGACACTGACTGACGTGCTGTCTATGTTCTGAAACTGGGTGAAGTGCTGCATATGTTCAGACACTTGGTGAGGTGCTGCCTATGTCCAGACACTGGGTGATGTGCTGCCTATGTTCTGAAACTGGGTGACGTGCTGCCTATGTTCAGACACTGGGTGAGGTGCTGCCTATGTTCAGACACTGGGTGATGCGCTGCCTATGTTCAGACACTGGGTGACGTGCTGCCTATGTTCTGAAACTGGGTGATGAGCTGCCTAAATTCAGGCACTGGGTGATGCGCTGCCTATGTTCAGACTCTGGGTGATGCGCTGCCTATGTTCAAACACTGGGTGAAGTGCAGCTTTTTTTTTTTAGACACTCCTTAATGTGCTGCCAATATTCAGATACCGGGTACGTGCTGCCTATATTCAGACACTGGGTGAAGAACTGCCTATGTTCAGGCACTGGATGACATGCTGACTATGTTCAGACACTGGGTGACGTGCTGCCTATGATCAGATACTGGGTGATGAGCTATTTATGTTCAGACACTGGGTACATGCTGCCTATGTCCAGACTTTGCGTGAGGTGCTTCCTATGTTCAGGCACTGGGTGATGTGCTGCCTATGATCAGACACTGGGTGATCTGCTGCCTATATTCAGATACGGGTTGGTGCTGCCTTTGATCAGACACTGACTGACGTGCTGTCTATATTCAGACACTGGGTGAAGTGCTGCATATGTTCAGACACTTGGTGAGGTGCTGCCTATGTTCAGACACTGGGTGATGTGCTGCCTATGTTCAGTCACTGGGTGATGTGCTGCCTATGTTCAGACACTGGGGGACGTGCTGCCTATGTTCAGACTCTGGGTGATGCGCTGCCTATGTTCAGACACTGGGTGAAGTGCAGCATTTTTTTTTTAGACACTCCTTAATGTGCTGCCAATATTCAGATGCCGGGTACGTGCTGCCTATGATCAGACACTGGGTGTAGTGCTGCTTATGTTCAGGCACTGGGCGATATGCTGTCTATATTCAGACACTGCGTGATGTGCTGCCTATATTCAGACACTGGGTGAAGAACTGCCTATGTTCAGGCACTGCGTGACGTGGTGCCTATATTCAAACACTGGATGATGTGCTGCCTATATTCAAACACTGGATGATGTGCTGCCTATATTCAGACACTGGGTGATGTGCTGCCTATGTTCAGACACAGGGTGACGTGCTGCCTATGTTCAGACACTGGGTGACGTGCTGCCTATGTTCAGACACTGGGTGATGTGCTGCCTATGTTCAGTCACTGGGTGATGTGCTGCCTATGTTCTGAAACTGGGTGACGTGCTGCCTATGTTCAGACACTGGGTGAGGTGCTGCCTATGTTCAGACACTGGGTGATGCGCTGCCTATGTTCAGACACTGGGTGACGTGCTGCCTATGTTCTGAAACTGGGTGATGAGCTGCCTAAATTCAGGCACTGGGTGATGCGCTGCCTATGTTCAGACTCTGGGTGATGCGCTGCCTATGTTCAGACACTGGGTGAAGTGCAGCATTTTTTTTTTAGACACTCCTTAATGTGCTGCCAATATTCAGATACCAGGTACGTGCTGCCTATGATCAGACACTGGGTGTAGTGCTGCTTATGTTCAGGCACTGGGCGATATGCTGCCTATATTCAGACACTGCGTGATGTGCTGCCTATATTCAGACACTGGGTGAAGAACTGCCTATGTTCAGGCACTGCGTGACGTGGTGCCTATATTCAAACACTGGATGATGTGCTGCCTATATTCAAACACTGGATGATGTGCTGCCTATATTCGGACACTGGGTGATGTGCTGCCTATGTTCAGACACAGGGTGACGTGCTGCCTATGTTCAGACACTGGGCGATGTGCTGCCTATGTTCAGACACTGTGTGATGTGCTGCCTATATTCAAACACTGGATGATGTGCTGCCTATATTCAGACACTGGGTGATGAGCTGCCTGTGATCAGACACTGGGTGAAGTGCTGCTTATGTTCAGACACTGGATGACATGCTGACTATGTTCAGACACTGGGTGACGTGCTGCCTATGATCAGACACTGGGTGATGAGCTATTTATGTTCAGACACTGGGTACATGCTGCCTATGTCCAGACTTTGCGTGAGGTGCTTCCTATGTTCAGGCACTGGGTGATGTGCTGCCTATGATCAGACACTGGGTGATCTGCTGCCTATATTCAGATACGGGTTGGTGCTGCCTATGATCAGACACTGACTGACGTGCTGTCTATGTTCTGAAACTGGGTGAAGTGCTGCATATGTTCAGACACTTGGTGAGGTGCTGCCTATGTCCAGACACTGGGTGATGTGCTGCCTATGTTCTGAAACTGGGTGATGCGCTGCCTATGTTCAGACTCTGGGTGATGCGCTGCCTATGTTCAAACACTGGGTGAAGTGCAGCTTTTTTTTTTAGACACTCCTTAATGTGCTGCCAATATTCAGATACCGGGTACGTGCTGCCTATATTCAGACACTGGGTGAAGAACTGCCTATGTTCAGGCACTGCGTGACGTGGTGCCTATATTCAAACACTGGATGATGTGCTGCCTATATTCAGACACTGGGTGATGTGCTGCCTATGTTCAGACACAGGGTGACGTGCTGCCTATGTTCAGACACTTGGTGAGGTGCTGCCCATGTTCAGACACTGGGTGATGTGCTGCCTATGTTCTGAAACTGGGTGACGTGCTGCCTATGTTCTGACACTGGGTGAGGTGCTGCCAATGTTCAGACACTGGGTGATGCGCTGCCTATGTTCAGACACTGGGTGACGTGCTGCCTCTGTTCTGAAACTGGGTGATGAGCTGCCTAAATTCAGGCACTGGGTGATGCGCTGCCTATGTTCAGACTCTGGGTGATGCGCTGCCTATGTTCAGACACTGGGTGAAGTGCAGCATTTTTTTTTTAGACACTCCTTAATGTGCTGCCAATATTCAGATACCGGGTACGTGCTGCCTATGATCAGACACTGGGTGTAGTGCTGCTTATGTTCTGGCACTGGGCGATATGCTGCCTATATTCAGACACTGCGTGATGTGCTGCCTATATTCAGACACTGGGTGAAGAACTGCCTATGTTCAGGCACTGCGTGACGTGGTGCCTATATTCAGACACGGGGTGATGTGCTGCCTATATTCAAACACTGGATGATGTGCTGCCTATATTCAGACACAGGGTGACGTGCTGCCTATGTTCAGACACTGGGCGATGTGCTGCCTATGTTCAGACACTGGGTACGTGCTGCTTATTATCAGACACAGGGTATGTGCTGTCTATATTCTGTCACAGGGTGATGTGCGGCCTATGTTCAGGCACTGGGTACGTGCTGTCTATATTCTGTCACTGGGTGATGTGCTGCCTATATTCAGACACTGGGTGAAGAACTGCCTATGTTCAGACACTGGGTGATGTGCTGCCTATATTCAGACACCAGATGATGTGCTGTCTGTGTCCAGGCACTGGGTGGGGTGCTGCCGATGTTCAGACACTGGGTGATGTGCTGCCTATATTCAGGCACTGGATGATGTGCTGCCTATATTCAAACACTGGATGATGTGCTGCCTATATTCAGACACTGGGTGATGTGCTGCCTATGTTCAGACACTGGGTGACGTGCTGCCTATGTTCCGACACTGGGTGAGGTGCTGCCTATGTTGAGATACTGGGTGACGTGCTGCCTATGTTCAGACACTGGGTACGTGCTGCTTATTATCAGACACAGGGTATGTGCTGTCCATATTCTGTCACAGGGTGATGTGCGGTCTATGTTCAGGCACTGGGTACGTGCTGTCTATATTCCGTCACTGGGTGATGTGCTGCCTATATTCAGACACTGGGTGAAGAACTGCCTATGTTCAGACACTGGGTGATGTGCTGCCTATATTCAGACACCAGATGATGTGCTGCCTATGTCCAGGCACTGGGTGGGGTGCTGCCGATGTTCAGACACTGGGTGATGTGCTGCCTATATTCAGGCACTGCGTGATGTGGTGCCTATATTCAAACACTGGATGATGTGCTGCCTATATTCAAACACTGGATGATGTGCTGCCTATATTCAGACATGGGTGATGTGCTGCCTATGTTCAGACACAGGGTGACGTGCTGCCTATGTTCAGACACTGGGCGTTGTGCTGCCTATGTTCAGACACTGTGTGATGTGCTGCCTATATTCAAACACTGGATGATGTGCTGCCTATATTCAGACACTGGGTGATGAGCTGCCTGTGATCAGACACTGGGTGAAGTGCTGCTTATGTTCAGACACTGGATGACATGCTGACTATGTTCAGACACTGGGTGACGTGCTGCCTATGATCAGACACTGGGTGACGTGTTGCCTATGATCAGACACTGGGTGATGAGCTATTTATGTTCAGACACTGGGTACATGCTGCCGATGTCCAGACTTTGCGTGAGGTGCTTCCTATGTTCAAGCACTGGGTGATGTACTGCCTCTGATCAGACACTGGGTGATCTGCTGCCTATATTCAGATACGGGTTGGTGGTGCCTGTGATCAGACACTGACTGACGTGCTGTCTATGTTCTGAAACTGGGTGAAGTGCTGCATATGTTCAGACACTTGGTGAGGTGCTGCCTATGTTCAGACACTGGGTGATGTGCTGCCTATGTTCTGAAACTGGGTGACGTGCTGCCTATGTTCAGACACTGGGTGAGGTGCTGCCTATGTTCAGACACTGGGTGATGCGCTGCCTATGTTCAGACACTGGGTGACGTGCTGCCTATGTTCTGAAACTGGGTGATGAGCTGCCTAAATTCAGGCACTGGGTGATGCGCTGCCTATGTTCAGACTCTGGGTGATGCGCTGCCAATGTTCAGACACTGGGTGAAGTGCAGCATTTTTTTTTTAGACACTCCTTAATGTGCTGCCAATATTCAGATACCGGGTACGTGCTGCCTATGATCAGACACTGGGTGTAGTGCTGCTTATGTTCAGGCACTGGGCGATATGCTGCCTATATTCAGACACTGCGTGATGTGCTGCCTATATTCAGACACTGGGTGAAGAACTGCCTATGTTCAGGCACTGCGTGACGTGCTGCCTACATTCAGACATGGGGTGATGTGCTGCCTATATTCAAACACTGGATGATGTGCTGCCTATATTCAGACACAGGGTGACGTGCTGCCTATGTTCAGACACTGGGCGATGTGCTGCCTATGTTCAGACACTGGGTACGTGCTGCTTATTATCAGACACAGGGTATGTGCTGTCTATATTCTGTCACAGGGTGATGTGCGGCCTATGTTGAGGCACTGTGTACGTGCTGTCTATGTTCCGTCACTGGGTGATGTGCTGCCTATATTCAGACACTGGGTGAAGAACTGCCTATGTTCAGACACTGGGTGATGTGCTGCCTATATTCAGACACCAGATGATGTGCTGCCTATGTCCAGGCACTGGGTGGGGTGCTGCCGATGTTCAGACACTGGGTGATGTGCTGCCTATATTCAGGCACTGGATGATGTGCTGCCTATATTCAAACACTGGGTGATGTGCTGCCTATATTCAGGCACTGCGTGACCTGCTGCCTATATTCAAACACTGGATGATGTGCTGCCTATATTCAGACACTGGGTGATGTGCTGCCTATGTTCAGACACTGGGTGATGTGCTGCCTTTGTTCAGGCACGATGTGATGTGCTGCCTATATTCAGACACTGGGTGACGTGCTGCCTATGTTCCGACACTGGGTGAGGTGCTGCCTATGTTCAGATACTGGGTGAGGTGCTGCCCATATTCAGACACTGTGTGAGGTGCTGCCTATATTCAGACACTGGGTGATGTGCTGCCTATGTTAAGGCACTGGGTGACGTGCTGCTTATGTTCCGACACTGGGTGAAGTGCTGCCTATATTCAGGCACTGGCTGATGTGCTGCTTATGTTCTGAGTCTGGGTGATGCGCTGCCTATGATCAGACAATGGGTGATGTACTGCCTATGTTCAGACACTAGATGATGTGCTGCCTAATTTCAAACACTCCGTGATGTGCTGCCTATGCTCAGGCACTGGGTACGTGCTGCCTATGTGCAGACACTGGGTGATGTGCTGCCTATATTCAAACACTGGGTGACGTGCTGCCTATGTTCAGACACTGGGTGATGTGCTGCCTCTGTTCAGGCACGATGTGATGTGCTGCCTATATTCAGACACTGGGTGATGTGCTGCCTATGTTCAGACACTGGGTGACGTGCTGCCTATGTTCCGACACTGGGTGAAGTGCTGCCTAAATTCAGGCCCTGGATGAGGTGCTGCCTATGTTCTGAAACTGGGTGACGTGCTGCCTATGATCAAACACTGGGTGAAGTGCTGCATATGTTCAGACACTTGGTGAGGTGCTGCCTATGTTGAGTCACTGGGTGATGTGCTGCCTATGTTCTGAAACTGGGTGACGTGCTGCCTATGTTCAGACACTGGGTGAGGTGCTGCCTATGTTCAGACACTGGGTGAGGTGCTGCCTATGTTCAGACACTGGGTGACGTGCTGCCTATGTTCAGACACTGGGTGACGTGCTGCCTATGTTCTGAAACTGGGTGATGAGCTGCCTAAATTCAGGCACTGGGTGATGCGCTGCCTATGTTCAGACTCTGGGTGATGCGCTGCCTATGTTCAAACACTGGGTGAAGTGCAGCATTTTTTTTTTAGACACTCCTTAATGTGCTGCCAATATTCAGATACCGGGTACGTGCTGCCTATGATCAGACACTGGGTGTAGTGCTGCTTATGTTCAGGCACTGGGCGATATGCTGCCTATATTCAGACACTGCGTGATGTGCTGCCTATATTCAGACACTGGGTGAAGAACTGCCCATGTTCAGGCACTGCGTGACGTGGTGCCTATATTCAAACACTGGATGATGTGCTGCCTATATTCAAACACTGGGTGATGTGCTGCCTATGTTCAGACACAGGGTGACGTGCTGCCTATGTTCAGACACTTGGTGAGGTGCTGCCTATGTTCAGACACTGTGTGATGTGCTGCCTATGTTCAGTCACTGGGTGATGTGCTGCCTATGTTCTGAAACTGGGTGACGTGCTGCCTATGTTCAGACACTGGGTGACGTGCTGCCTATGATCAGATACTGGGTGATGAGCTATTTATGTTCAGACACTGGGTACATGCTGCCTATGTCCAGACTTTGCGTGAGGTGCTTCCTATGTTCAGGCACTGGGTGATGTGCTGCCTATGATCAGACACTGGGTGATCTGCTGCCTATATTCAGATACGGGTTGGTGCTGCCTTTGATCAGACACTGACTGACGTGCTGTCTATATTCAGACACTGGGTGAAGTGCTGCATATGTTCAGACACTTGGTGAGGTGCTGCCTATGTTCAGACACTGGGTGATGTGCTGCCTATGTTCAGTCACTGGGTGATGTGCTGCCTATGTTCAGACACTGGGGGACGTGCTGCCTATGTTCAGACTCTGGGTGATGCGCTGCCTATGTTCAGACACTGGGTGAAGTGCAGCATTTTTTTTTTAGACACTCCTTAATGTGCTGCCAATATTCAGATGCCGGGTACGTGCTGCCTATGATCAGACACTGGGTGTAGTGCTGCTTATGTTCAGGCACTGGGCGATATGCTGTCTATATTCAGACACTGCGTGATGTGCTGCCTATATTCAGACACTGGGTGAAGAACTGCCTATGTTCAGGCACTGCGTGACGTGGTGCCTATATTCAAACACTGGATGATGTGCTGCCTATATTCAAACACTGGATGATGTGCTGCCTATATTCAGACACTGGGTGATGTGCTGCCTATGTTCAGACACAGGGTGACGTGCTGCCTATGTTCAGACACTGGGTGACGTGCTGCCTATGTTCAGACACTGGGTGATGTGCTGCCTATGTTCAGTCACTGGGTGATGTGCTGCCTATGTTCTGAAACTGGGTGACGTGCTGCCTATGTTCAGACACTGGGTGAGGTGCTGCCTATGTTCAGACACTGGGTGATGCGCTGCCTATGTTCAGACACTGGGTGACGTGCTGCCTATGTTCTGAAACTGGGTGATGAGCTGCCTAAATTCAGGCACTGGGTGATGCGCTGCCTATGTTCAGACTCTGGGTGATGCGCTGCCTATGTTCAGACACTGGGTGAAGTGCAGCATTTTTTTTTTAGACACTCCTTAATGTGCTGCCAATATTCAGATACCAGGTACGTGCTGCCTATGATCAGACACTGGGTGTAGTGCTGCTTATGTTCAGGCACTGGGCGATATGCTGCCTATATTCAGACACTGCGTGATGTGCTGCCTATATTCAGACACTGGGTGAAGAACTGCCTATGTTCAGGCACTGCGTGACGTGGTGCCTATATTCAAACACTGGATGATGTGCTGCCTATATTCAAACACTGGATGATGTGCTGCCTATATTCGGACACTGGGTGATGTGCTGCCTATGTTCAGACACAGGGTGACGTGCTGCCTATGTTCAGACACTGGGCGATGTGCTGCCTATGTTCAGACACTGTGTGATGTGCTGCCTATATTCAAACACTGGATGATGTGCTGCCTATATTCAGACACTGGGTGATGAGCTGCCTGTGATCAGACACTGGGTGAAGTGCTGCTTATGTTCAGACACTGGATGACATGCTGACTATGTTCAGACACTGGGTGACGTGCTGCCTATGATCAGACACTGGGTGATGAGCTATTTATGTTCAGACACTGGGTACATGCTGCCTATGTCCAGACTTTGCGTGAGGTGCTTCCTATGTTCAGGCACTGGGTGATGTGCTGCCTATGATCAGACACTGGGTGATCTGCTGCCTATATTCAGATACGGGTTGGTGCTGCCTATGATCAGACACTGACTGACGTGCTGTCTATGTTCTGAAACTGGGTGAAGTGCTGCATATGTTCAGACACTTGGTGAGGTGCTGCCTATGTCCAGACACTGGGTGATGTGCTGCCTATGTTCTGAAACTGGGTGATGCGCTGCCTATGTTCAGACTCTGGGTGATGCGCTGCCTATGTTCAAACACTGGGTGAAGTGCAGCTTTTTTTTTTAGACACTCCTTAATGTGCTGCCAATATTCAGATACCGGGTACGTGCTGCCTATATTCAGACACTGGGTGAAGAACTGCCTATGTTCAGGCACTGCGTGACGTGGTGCCTATATTCAAACACTGGATGATGTGCTGCCTATATTCAGACACTGGGTGATGTGCTGCCTATGTTCAGACACAGGGTGACGTGCTGCCTATGTTCAGACACTTGGTGAGGTGCTGCCCATGTTCAGACACTGGGTGATGTGCTGCCTATGTTCTGAAACTGGGTGACGTGCTGCCTATGTTCTGACACTGGGTGAGGTGCTGCCAATGTTCAGACACTGGGTGATGCGCTGCCTATGTTCAGACACTGGGTGACGTGCTGCCTCTGTTCTGAAACTGGGTGATGAGCTGCCTAAATTCAGGCACTGGGTGATGCGCTGCCTATGTTCAGACTCTGGGTGATGCGCTGCCTATGTTCAGACACTGGGTGAAGTGCAGCATTTTTTTTTTAGACACTCCTTAATGTGCTGCCAATATTCAGATACCGGGTACGTGCTGCCTATGATCAGACACTGGGTGTAGTGCTGCTTATGTTCTGGCACTGGGCGATATGCTGCCTATATTCAGACACTGCGTGATGTGCTGCCTATATTCAGACACTGGGTGAAGAACTGCCTATGTTCAGGCACTGCGTGACGTGGTGCCTATATTCAGACACGGGGTGATGTGCTGCCTATATTCAAACACTGGATGATGTGCTGCCTATATTCAGACACAGGGTGACGTGCTGCCTATGTTCAGACACTGGGCGATGTGCTGCCTATGTTCAGACACTGGGTACGTGCTGCTTATTATCAGACACAGGGTATGTGCTGTCTATATTCTGTCACAGGGTGATGTGCGGCCTATGTTCAGGCACTGGGTACGTGCTGTCTATATTCTGTCACTGGGTGATGTGCTGCCTATATTCAGACACTGGGTGAAGAACTGCCTATGTTCAGACACTGGGTGATGTGCTGCCTATATTCAGACACCAGATGATGTGCTGTCTGTGTCCAGGCACTGGGTGGGGTGCTGCCGATGTTCAGACACTGGGTGATGTGCTGCCTATATTCAGGCACTGGATGATGTGCTGCCTATATTCAAACACTGGATGATGTGCTGCCTATATTCAGACACTGGGTGATGTGCTGCCTATGTTCAGACACTGGGTGACGTGCTGCCTATGTTCCGACACTGGGTGAGGTGCTGCCTATGTTGAGATACTGGGTGACGTGCTGCCTATGTTCAGACACTGGGTACGTGCTGCTTATTATCAGACACAGGGTATGTGCTGTCCATATTCTGTCACAGGGTGATGTGCGGTCTATGTTCAGGCACTGGGTACGTGCTGTCTATATTCCGTCACTGGGTGATGTGCTGCCTATATTCAGACACTGGGTGAAGAACTGCCTATGTTCAGACACTGGGTGATGTGCTGCCTATATTCAGACACCAGATGATGTGCTGCCTATGTCCAGGCACTGGGTGGGGTGCTGCCGATGTTCAGACACTGGGTGATGTGCTGCCTATATTCAGGCACTGCGTGATGTGGTGCCTATATTCAAACACTGGATGATGTGCTGCCTATATTCAAACACTGGATGATGTGCTGCCTATATTCAGACATGGGTGATGTGCTGCCTATGTTCAGACACAGGGTGACGTGCTGCCTATGTTCAGACACTGGGCGTTGTGCTGCCTATGTTCAGACACTGTGTGATGTGCTGCCTATATTCAAACACTGGATGATGTGCTGCCTATATTCAGACACTGGGTGATGAGCTGCCTGTGATCAGACACTGGGTGAAGTGCTGCTTATGTTCAGACACTGGATGACATGCTGACTATGTTCAGACACTGGGTGACGTGCTGCCTATGATCAGACACTGGGTGACGTGTTGCCTATGATCAGACACTGGGTGATGAGCTATTTATGTTCAGACACTGGGTACATGCTGCCGATGTCCAGACTTTGCGTGAGGTGCTTCCTATGTTCAAGCACTGGGTGATGTACTGCCTCTGATCAGACACTGGGTGATCTGCTGCCTATATTCAGATACGGGTTGGTGGTGCCTGTGATCAGACACTGACTGACGTGCTGTCTATGTTCTGAAACTGGGTGAAGTGCTGCATATGTTCAGACACTTGGTGAGGTGCTGCCTATGTTCAGACACTGGGTGATGTGCTGCCTATGTTCTGAAACTGGGTGACGTGCTGCCTATGTTCAGACACTGGGTGAGGTGCTGCCTATGTTCAGACACTGGGTGATGCGCTGCCTATGTTCAGACACTGGGTGACGTGCTGCCTATGTTCTGAAACTGGGTGATGAGCTGCCTAAATTCAGGCACTGGGTGATGCGCTGCCTATGTTCAGACTCTGGGTGATGCGCTGCCAATGTTCAGACACTGGGTGAAGTGCAGCATTTTTTTTTTAGACACTCCTTAATGTGCTGCCAATATTCAGATACCGGGTACGTGCTGCCTATGATCAGACACTGGGTGTAGTGCTGCTTATGTTCAGGCACTGGGCGATATGCTGCCTATATTCAGACACTGCGTGATGTGCTGCCTATATTCAGACACTGGGTGAAGAACTGCCTATGTTCAGGCACTGCGTGACGTGCTGCCTACATTCAGACATGGGGTGATGTGCTGCCTATATTCAAACACTGGATGATGTGCTGCCTATATTCAGACACAGGGTGACGTGCTGCCTATGTTCAGACACTGGGCGATGTGCTGCCTATGTTCAGACACTGGGTACGTGCTGCTTATTATCAGACACAGGGTATGTGCTGTCTATATTCTGTCACAGGGTGATGTGCGGCCTATGTTGAGGCACTGTGTACGTGCTGTCTATGTTCCGTCACTGGGTGATGTGCTGCCTATATTCAGACACTGGGTGAAGAACTGCCTATGTTCAGACACTGGGTGATGTGCTGCCTATATTCAGACACCAGATGATGTGCTGCCTATGTCCAGGCACTGGGTGGGGTGCTGCCGATGTTCAGACACTGGGTGATGTGCTGCCTATATTCAGGCACTGGATGATGTGCTGCCTATATTCAAACACTGGGTGATGTGCTGCCTATATTCAGGCACTGCGTGACCTGCTGCCTATATTCAAACACTGGATGATGTGCTGCCTATATTCAGACACTGGGTGATGTGCTGCCTATGTTCAGACACTGGGTGATGTGCTGCCTTTGTTCAGGCACGATGTGATGTGCTGCCTATATTCAGACACTGGGTGACGTGCTGCCTATGTTCCGACACTGGGTGAGGTGCTGCCTATGTTCAGATACTGGGTGAGGTGCTGCCCATATTCAGACACTGTGTGAGGTGCTGCCTATATTCAGACACTGGGTGATGTGCTGCCTATGTTAAGGCACTGGGTGACGTGCTGCTTATGTTCCGACACTGGGTGAAGTGCTGCCTATATTCAGGCACTGGCTGATGTGCTGCTTATGTTCTGAGTCTGGGTGATGCGCTGCCTATGATCAGACAATGGGTGATGTACTGCCTATGTTCAGACACTAGATGATGTGCTGCCTAATTTCAAACACTCCGTGATGTGCTGCCTATGCTCAGGCACTGGGTACGTGCTGCCTATGTGCAGACACTGGGTGATGTGCTGCCTATATTCAAACACTGGGTGACGTGCTGCCTATGTTCAGACACTGGGTGATGTGCTGCCTCTGTTCAGGCACGATGTGATGTGCTGCCTATATTCAGACACTGGGTGATGTGCTGCCTATGTTCAGACACTGGGTGACGTGCTGCCTATGTTCCGACACTGGGTGAAGTGCTGCCTAAATTCAGGCCCTGGATGAGGTGCTGCCTATGTTCTGAAACTGGGTGACGTGCTGCCTATGATCAAACACTGGGTGAAGTGCTGCATATGTTCAGACACTTGGTGAGGTGCTGCCTATGTTGAGTCACTGGGTGATGTGCTGCCTATGTTCTGAAACTGGGTGACGTGCTGCCTATGTTCAGACACTGGGTGAGGTGCTGCCTATGTTCAGACACTGGGTGAGGTGCTGCCTATGTTCAGACACTGGGTGACGTGCTGCCTATGTTCAGACACTGGGTGACGTGCTGCCTATGTTCTGAAACTGGGTGATGAGCTGCCTAAATTCAGGCACTGGGTGATGCGCTGCCTATGTTCAGACTCTGGGTGATGCGCTGCCTATGTTCAAACACTGGGTGAAGTGCAGCATTTTTTTTTTAGACACTCCTTAATGTGCTGCCAATATTCAGATACCGGGTACGTGCTGCCTATGATCAGACACTGGGTGTAGTGCTGCTTATGTTCAGGCACTGGGCGATATGCTGCCTATATTCAGACACTGCGTGATGTGCTGCCTATATTCAGACACTGGGTGAAGAACTGCCCATGTTCAGGCACTGCGTGACGTGCTGCCTATATTCAAACACTGGATGATGTGCTGCCTATATTCAAACACTGGGTGATGTGCTGCCTATGTTCAGACACAGGGTGACGTGCTGCCTATGTTCAGACACTTGGTGAGGTGCTGCCTATGTTCAGACACTGTGTGATGTGCTGCCTATGTTCAGTCACTGGGTGATGTGCTGCCTATGTTCTGAAACTGGGTGACGTGCTGCCTATGTTCAGACACTGGGTGAGGTGCTGCCTATGTTCAGACACTGGGTGATGCGCTGCCTATGTTCAGACACTGGGTGACGTGCTGCCTATGTTCTGAAACTGGGTGATGAGCTGCCTAAATTCAGGCACTGGGTGATGGGCTGCCTATGTTCAGACTCTGGGTGATGCGCTGCCTATGTTCAGACACTGGGTGAAGTGCAGCATTTTTTTTTTAGACACTCCTTAATGTGCTGCCAATATTCAGATACCGGGTACGTGCTGCCTATGATCAGACACTGGGTGTAGTGCTGCTTATGTTCAGGCACTGGGCGATATGCTGCCTATATTCAGACACTGCGTGATGTGCTGCCTATATTCAGACACTGGGTGAAGAACTGCCTATGTTCAGGCACTGCGTGACGTGCTGCCTATATTCAAACACTGGATGATGTGCTGCCTATATTCAGACACAGGGTGACGTGCTGCTTATTATCAGACACAGGGTATGTGCTGTCTATATTCTGTCACAGGGTGATGTGCGGCCTATGTTCAGGCACTGGGTACGTGCTGTCTATATTCCGTCACTGGGTGATGTGCTGCCTATATTCAGACACTGGGTGAAGAACTGCCTATGTTCAGACACTGGGTGATGTGCTGCCTATATTCAGACACCAGATGATGTGCTGCCTATGTCCAGGCACTGGGTGGGGTGCTGCCGATGTTCAGACACTGGGTGATGTGCTGCCTATATTCAGGCACTGGATGATGTGCTGCCTATATTCAAACACTGGATGATGTGCTGCCTATATTCAGACACTGGGTGATGTGCTGCCTATGTTCAGACATGGGTGATGTGCTGCCTCTGTTCAGGCACGATGTGATGTGCTGCCTATATTCAGACACTGGGTGATGTGCTGTCTATGTTCAGACACTGGGTGACGTGCTGCCTATGTTCCGACACTGGGTGAGGTGCTGCCTATGTTGAGATACTGGGTGACGTGCTGCCCATATTCAGACACTGTGTGAAGTGCTGCCTATATTCAGACACTGGGTGATGTGCTGCCTATGTTAAGGCACTGGGTGACGTGCTGCTTATGTTCCGACACTGGGTGAGGTGCTGCCTATGTTCAGATACTGGGTGAGGTGCTGCCCATATTCAGACACTGTGTGAGGTGCTGCCTATATTCAGACACTGGGTGATGTGCTGCCTATGTTAAGGCACTGGGTGACGTGCTGCTTATGTTCCGACACTGGGTGAAGTGCTGCCTATATTCAGGCACTGGCTGATGTGCTGCTTATGTTCTGAGTCTGGGTGATGCGCTGCCTATGATCAGACAATGGGTGATGTACTGCCTATGTTCAGACACTAGATGATGTGCTGCCTAATTTCAAACACTCCGTGATGTGCTGCCTATGCTCAGGCACTGGGTACGTGCTGCCTATGTGCAGACACTGGGTGATGTGCTGCCTATATTCAAACACTGGGTGACGTGCTGCCTATGTTCAGACACTGGGTGATGTGCTGCCTCTGTTCAGGCACGATGTGATGTGCTGCCTATATTCAGACACTGGGTGATGTGCTGCCTATGTTTAGACACTGGGTGACGTGCTGCCTATGTTCCGACACTGGGCGATGTGCTGCCTAAATTCAGGCACTGGATGACGTGCTGCCTATGTTCTGAAACTGGGTGACGTGCTGCCTATGTTCAGACACTTGGTGAGGTGCTGCCTATGTTGAGTCACTGGGTGATGTGCTGCCTATGTTCTGAAACTGGGTGACGTGCTGCCTATGTTCAGACACTGGGTGAGGTGCTGCCTATGTTCAGACACTGGGTGATGCGCTGCCTATGTTCAGACACTGGGTGACGTGCTGCCTATGTTCAGACACTGGGTGACGTGCTGCCTATGTTCTGAAACTGGGTGATGAGCTGCCTAAATTCAGGCACTGGGTGATGCGCTGCCTATGTTCAGACTCTGGGTGATGCGCTGCCTATGTTCAAACACTGGGTGAAGTGCAGCATTTTTTTTTTAGACACTCCTTAATGTGCTGCCAATATTCAGATACCGGGTACGTGCTGCCTATGATCAGACACTGGGTGTAGTGCTGCTTATGTTCAGGCACTGGGCGATATGCTGCCTATATTCAGACACTGCGTGATGTGCTGCCTATATTCAGACACTGGGTGAAGAACTGCCTATGTTCAGGCACTGCGTGACGTGCTGCCTATATTCAAACACTGGATGATGTGCTGCCTATATTCAAACACTGGATGATGTGCTGCCTATATTCAGACACTGGGTGATGTGCTGCCTATGTTCAGACACAGGGTGACGTGCTGCCTATGTTCAGACACTTGGTGAGGTGCTGCCTATGTTCAGACACTGGGTGATGTGCTGCCTATGTTCAGTCACTGGGTGATGTGCTGCCTATGTTCCGAAACTGGGTGACGTGCTGCCTATGTTCAGACACTGGGTGAGGTGCTGCCTATGTTCAGACACTGGGTGACGTGCTGCCTATGTTCAGACACTGGGTGACATGCTGCCTATGTTCTGAAACTGGGTGATGAGCTGCCTAAATTCAGGCACTGGGTGATGCGCTGCCTATGTTCAGACTCTGGGTGATGCGCTGCCTATGTTCAAACACTGGGTGAAGTGCAGCATTTTTTTTTTAGACACTCCTTAATGTGCTGCCTATATTCAGACACTGCGTGACGTGCTGCCTATATTCAAACACTGGATGATGTGCTGCCTATATTCAAACACTGGATGATGTGCTGCCTATATTCGGACACTGGGTGATGTGCTGCCTATGTTCAGACACAGGGTGACGTGCTGCCTATGTTCAGACACTTGGTGAGGTGCTGCCTATGTTCAGACACTGTGTGATGTGCTGCCTATGTTCAGTCACTGGGTGATGTGCTGCCTATGTTCTGAAACTGGGTGACGTGCTGCCTATGTTCAGACACTGGGTGAGGTGCTGCCTATGTTCAGACACTGGGTGATGCGCTGCCTATGTTCAGACACTGGGTGACGTGCTGCCTATGTTCTGAAACTGGGTGATGAGCTGCCTAAATTCAGGCACTGGGTGATGGGCTGCCTATGTTCAGACTCTGGGTGATGCGCTGCCTATGTTCAGACACTGGGTGAAGTGCAGCATTTTTTTTTTGGACACTCCTTAATGTGCTGCCAATATTCAGATACCGGGTACGTGCTGCCTATGATCGGACACTGGGTGTAGTGCTGCTTATGTTCAGGCACTGGGCGATATGCTGCCTATATTCAGACACTGCGTGATGTGCTGCCTATATTCAGACACTGGGTGAAGAACTGCCTATGTTCAGGCACTGCGTGACGTGCTGCCTATATTCAAACACTGGATGATGTGCTGCCTATATTCAAACACTGGATGATGTGCTGCCTATGTTCAGACACTGGGCGATGTGCTGCCTATGTTCAGACACTGGGTACGTGCTGCTTATTATCAGACACAGGGTATGTGCTGTCTATATTCTGTCACAGGGTGATGTGCGGCCTATGTTCAGGCACTGGGTACGTGCTGTCTATATTCCGTCACTGGGTGATGTGCTGCCTATATTCAGACACTGGGTGAAGAACTGCCTATGTTCAGACACTGGGTGATGTGCTGCCTATATTCAGACACCAGATGATGTGCTGCCTATGTCCAGGCACTGGGTGGGGTGCTGCCGATGTTCAGACACTGGGTGATGTGCTGCCTATATTCAGGCACTGGATGATGTGCTGCCTATATTCAAACACTGGATGATGTGCTGCCTATATTCAGACACTGGGTGATGTGCTGCCTATGTTCAGACACTGGGTGACATGCTGCCTATGTTCCGACACTGGGTGAGGTGCTGCCTATGTTGAGATACTGGGTGACGTGCTGCCCATATTCAGACACTGTGTGAAGTGCTGCCTATATTCAGACACTGGGTGATGTGCTGCCTATGTTAAGGCACTGGGTGACGTGCTGCTTATGTTCCGACACTGGGTGAAGTGCTGCCTATGTTCATACACTGGGTACGTGCTGCTTATTATCAGACACAGGGTATGTGCTGTCTATATTCTGTCACAGGGTGATGTGCGGTCTATGTTCAGGCACTGGGTACGTGCTGTCTATATTCCGTCACTGGGTGATGTGCTGCCTATATTCAGACACTGGGTGAAGAACTGCCTATGTTCAGACACTGGGTGATGTGCTGCCTATATTCAGACACCAGATGATGTGCTGCCTATGTCCAGGCACTGGGTGGGGTGCTGCCGATGTTCAGACACTGGGTGATGTGCTGCCTATATTCAGGCACTGCGTGACGTGGTGCCTATATTCAAACACTGGATGATGTGCTGCCTATGTTCAAACACTGGATGTTGTGCTGCCTATATTCAGACACTGGGTGACGTGCTGCCTATGTTCAGACACTGGGCGATGTGCTGCCTATGTTCAGACACTGTGTGATGTGCTGCCTATATTCAAACACTGGATGATGTGCTGCCTATATTCAGACACTGGGTGATGAGCTGCCTGTGATCAGACACTGGGTGAAGTGCTGCTTATGTTCAGACACTGGATGACATGCTGACTATGTTCAGACACTGGGTAACGTGCTGCCTATGATCAGACACTGGGTGATGAGCTATTTATGTTCAGACACTGGGTACATGCTGCCTATGTCCAGACTTTGCGTGAGGTGCTTCCTATGTTCAGGCACTGGGTGATGTGCTGCCTATGATCAGACACTGGGTGATCTGCTGCCTATATTCAGATACGGGTTGGTGCTGCCTATGATCAGACACTGACTGACATGCTGTCTATGTTCTGAAACTGGGTGAAGTGCTGCATATGTTCAGACACTTGGTGAGGTGCTGCCTATGTTCAGTCACTGGGTGATGTGCTGCTTATGTTCTGAAACTGGGTGACGTGCTGCCTATGTTCAGACACTGGGTGAGGTGCTGCCTATGTTGAGATACTGGGTGATGCGCTGCCTATGTTCAGACACTGGGTGACGTGCTGCCTATGTTCTGAAACTGGGTGATGAGCTGCCTAAATTCAGGCACTGGGTGATGCGCTGCCTATGTTCAGACTCTGGGTGATGCGCTGCCTATGTTCAGACACTGGGTGAAGTGCAGCAATTTTTTTTTAGACACTCCTTAATGTGCTGCCAATATGCAGATACCGGGTACGTGCTGCCTATGATCAGACACTGGGTGTAGTGCTGCTTATGTTCAGGCACTGGGCGATATGCTGCCTATATTCAGACACTGCGTGATGTGCTGCCTATATTCAGACACTGGGTGAAGAACTGCCTATGTTCAGTCACTGCGTGACGTGCTGCCTATATTCAAACACTGGATGATGTGCTGCCTATATTCAAACACTGGATGATGTGCTGCCTATATTCAGACACAGGGTGACGTGCTGCCTATGTTCAGACACTGGGCGATGTGCTGCCTATGTTCAGACACTGGGTACGTGCTGCTTATTATCAGACACAGGGTATGTGCTGTCTATATTCTGTCACAGGGTGATGTGCGGCCTATGTTCAGGCACTGTGTACGTGCTGTCTATATTCCGTCACTGGGTGATGTGCTGCCTATATTCAGACACTGGGTGAAGAACTGCCTATGTTCAGACACTGGGTGATGTGCTGCCTATATTCAGACACCAGATGATGTGCTGCCTATGTCCAGGCACTGGGTGGGGTGCTGCCGATGTTCAGACACTGGGTGATGTGCTGCCTATATTCAGGCACTGGATGATGTGCTGCCTATATTCAAACACTGGATGATGTGCTGCCTATATTCAGACACTGGGTGATGTGCTGCCTATGTTCAGACACTGGGTGATGTGCTGCCTCTGTTCAGGCACGATGTGATGTGCTGCCTATATTCAGACACTGGGTGATGTGCTGCCTATGTTCAGACACTGGGTGACGTGCTGCCTATGTTCCGACACTGGGTGAGGTGCTGCCGATGTTGAGATACTGGGTGAGGTGCTGCCCATATTCAGACACTGTGTGAAGTGCTGCCTATATTCAGACACTGGGTACGTGCTGCTTATTATCAGACACAGGGTATGTGCTGTCTATATTCTGTCACAGTGTGATGTGCGGTCTATGTTCAGGCACTGGGTACGTGCTGTCTATATTCCGTCACTGGGTGATGTGCTGCCTATATTCAGACACTGGGTGAAGAACTGCCTATGTTCAAACACTGGGTGATGTGCTGCCTATATTCAGGCACTGCGTGACGTGCTGCCTATATTCAAACACTGGATGATGTGCTGCCTATATTCAGACACTGGGTGATGTGCTGCCTATATTCAGACACTGGGTGATGTACTGCCTATGTTCAGACACTGGGTGATGTGCTGCCTCTGTTCAGGCACGATGTGATGTGCTGCCTATATTCAGACACTGGGTGACGTGCTGCCTATGTTCCGACACTGGGTGAGGTGCTGCCTATGTTCAGACACTGGATGACATGCTGACTATGTTTAGACACTGGGTGACGTGCTGCCTATGATCAGACACTGGGTGATGAGCTATTTATGTTCAGACACTGGGTACATGCTGCCTATGTCCAGACTTTGCGTGAGGTGCTTCCTATGTTCAGGCACTGGGTGATGTGCTGCCTATGATCAGACACTGGGTGATCTGCTGCCTATATTCAGATACGGGTTGGTGCTGCCTTTGATCAGACACTGACTGACGTGCTGTCTATATTCAGACACTGGGTGAAGTGCTGCATATGTTCAGACACTTGGTGAGGTGCTGCCTATGTTCAGACACTGGATGATGTGCTGCCTATATTCAGACACTGGGTGACGTGCTGCCTATGTTCAGACACTGGGCGATGTGCTGCCTATGTTCAGACACTGTGTGATGTGCTGCCTATATTCAAACACTGGATGATGTGCTGCCTATATTCAGACACTGGGTGATGAGCTGCCTGTGATCAGACACTGGGTGAAGTGCTGCTTATGTTCAGACACTGGATGACATGCTGACTATGTTCAGACACTGGGTGACGTGCTGCCTATGATCAGACACTGGGTGATGAGCTATTTATGTTCAGACACTGGGTACATGCTGCCTATGTCCAGACTTTGCGTGAGGTGCTTCCTATGTTCAGGCACTGGGTGATGTGCTGCCTATGATCAGACACTGGGTGATCTGCTGCCTATATTCAGATACGGGTTGGTGCTGCCTATGATCAGACACTGACTGACGTGCTGTCTATGTTCTGAAACTGGGTGAAGTGCTGCATATGTTCAGACACTTGGTGAGGTGCTGCCTATGTTCAGACACTGGGTGATGTGCTGCCTATGTTCTGAAACTGGGTGACGTGCTGCCTATGTTCAGACACTGGGTGAGGTGCTGCCTATGTTGAGATACTGGGTGATGCGCTGCCTATGTTCAGACACTGAGTGACGTGCTGCCTATGTTCTGAAACTGGGTGATGAGCTGCCTAAATTCAGGCACTGGGTGATGCGCTGCCTATGTTCAGACTCTGGGTGATGCGCTGCCTATGTTCAGACACTGGGTGAAGTGCAGCATTTTTTTTTTAGACACTCCTTAATGTGCTGCCAATATGCAGATACCGGGTACGTGCTGCCTATGATCAGACACTGGGTGTAGTGCTGCTTATGTTCAGGCACTGGGCGATATGCTGCCTATATTCAGACACTGCGTGATGTGCTGCCTATATTCAGACACTGGGTGAAGAACTGCCTATGTTCAGTCACTACGTGACGTGCTGCCTATATTCAAACACTGGATGATGTGCTGCCTATATTCAAACACTGGATGATGTGCTGCCTATATTCAGACACAGGGTGACGTGCTGCCTATGTTCAGACACTGGGCGATGTGCTGCCTATGTTCAGACACTGGGTACGTGCTGCTTATTATCAGACACAAGGTATGTGCTGTCTATATTCTGTCACAGGGTGATGTGCGGCCTATGTTCAGGCACTGTGTACGTGCTGTCTATATTCCGTCACTGGGTGATGTGCTGCCTATATTCAGACACTGGGTGAAGAACTGCCTATGTTCAGACACTGGGTGATGTGCTGCCTATATTCAGACACCAGATGATGTGCTGCCTATATCCAGGCACTGGGTGGGGTGCTGCCGATGTTCAGACACTGGGTGATGTGCTGCCTATATTCAGGCACTGGATGATGTGCTGCCTATATTCAAACAATGGATGATGTGCTGCCTATATTCAGACACTGGGTGATGTGCTGCCTATGTTCAGACACTGGGTGATGTGCTGCCTCTGTTCAGGCACGATGTGATGTGCTGCCTATATTCAGACACTGGGTGATGTGCTGCCTATGTTCAGACACTGGGTGATGTGCTGCCTATGTTCCGACACTGGGTGAGGTGCTGCCTATGTTCAGATACTGGGTGAGGTGCTGCCCATATTCAGACACTGTGTGAAGTGCAGCCTATATTCAGACACTGGGTACGTGCTGCTTATTATCAGACACAGGGTATGTGCTGTCTATATTCTGTCACAGTGTGATGTGCGGTCTATGTTCAGGCACTGGGTACGTGCTGTCTATATTCCGTCACTGGGTGATGTGCTGCCTATATTCAGGCACTGGATGATGTGCTGCCTATATTCAAACACTGGATGATGTGCTGCCTATATTCAGACACTGGGTGATGTGCTGCCTATGTTCAGACACTGGGTGATGTGCTGCCTCTGTTCAGGCACGATGTGATGTGCTGCCTATATTCAGACACTGGGTGACGTGCTGCCTATGTTCCGACACTGGGTGAGGTGCTGCCTATGTTCAGACACTGGATGACATGCTGACTATGTTCAGACACTGGGTGACGTGCTGCCTATGATCAGACACTGGGTGATGAGCTATTTATGTTCAGACACTGGGTACATGCTGTCTATGTCCAGACTTTGCGTGAGGTGCTTCCTATGTTCAGGCACTGGGTGATGTGCTGCCTATGATCAGACACTGGGTGATCTGCTGCCTATATTCAGATACGGGTTGGTGCTGACTTTGATCAGACACTGACTGACGTGCTGTCTATATTCAGACACTGGGTGAAGTGCTGCATATGTTCAGACACTTGGTGAGGTGCTGCCTATGTTCAGACACTGGGTGATGTGCTGCCTATGTTCAGTCACTGGGTGATGTGCTGCCTATGTTCAGACACTGGGTGAGGTGCTGCCTATATTCAGACACTGGGTGATGCGCTGCCTATGTTCAGACACTGGGGGACGTGCTGCCTATGTTCTGAAACTGGGTGATGAGCTGCCTAAATTCAGGCACTGGGTGATGCGCTGCCTATGTTCAGACTCTGGGTGATGCGCTGCCTATGTTCAGACACTGGGTGAAGTGCAGCATTTTTTTTTTAGACACTCCTTAATGTGCTGCCAATATTCAGATGCCGGGTACGTGCTGCCTATGATCAGACACTGGGTGTAGTGCTGCTTATGTTCAGGCACTGGGCGATATGCTGTCTATATTCAGACACTGCGTGATGTGCTGCCTATATTCAGACACTGGGTGAAGAACTGCCTATGTTCAGGCACTGCGTGACGTGGTGCCTATATTCAAACACTGGATGATGTGCTGCCTATATTCAAACACTGGATGATGTGCTGCCTATATTCAGACACTGGGTGATGTGCTGCCTATGTTCAGACACAGGGTGACGTGCTGCCTATGTTCAGACACTTGGTGAGGTGCTGCCTATGTTCAGACACTGGGTGATGTGCTGCCTATGTTCAGTCACTGGGTGATGTGCTGCCTATGTTCTGAAACTGGGTGACGTGCTGCCTATGTTCAGACACTGGGTGAGGTGCTGCCTATGTTCAGACACTGGGTGATGCGCTGCCTATGTTCAGACACTGGGTGACGTGCTGCCTATGTTCTGAAACTGGGTGATGAGCTGCCTAAATTCAGGCACTGGGTGATGCGCTGCCTATGTTCAGACTCTGGGTGATGCGCTGCCTATGTTCAGACACTGGGTGACGTGCTGCCTATGTTCTGAAACTGGGTGATGAGCTGCCTAAATTCAGGCACTGGGTGATGCGCTGCCTATGTTCAGACTCTGGGTGATGCGCTGCCTATATTCAAACACTGGATGATGTGCTGCCTATATTCAAACACTGGATGATGTGCTGCCTATATTCGGACACTGGGTGATGTGCTGCCTATGTTCAGACACAGGGTGACGTGCTGCCTATGTTCAGACACTGGGCGATGTGCTGCCTATGTTCAGACACTGTGTGATGTGCTGCCTATATTCAAACACTGGATGATGTGCTGCCTATATTCAGACACTGGGTGATGAGCTGCCTGTGATCAGACACTGGGTGAAGTGCTGCTTATGTTCAGACACTGGATGACATGCTGACTATGTTCAGACACTGGGTGACGTGCTGCCTATGATCAGACACTGGGTGATGAGCTATTTATGTTCAGACACTGGGTACATGCTGCCTATGTCCAGACTTTGCGTGAGGTGCTTCCTATGTTCAGGCACTGGGTGATGTGCTGCCTATGATCAGACACTGGGTGATCTGCTGCCTATATTCAGATACGGGTTGGTGCTGCCTATGATCAGACACTGACTGACGTGCTGTCTATGTTCTGAAACTGGGTGAAGTGCTGCATATGTTCAGACACTTGGTGAGGTGCTGCCTATGTTCAGACACTGGGTGATGTGCTGCCTATGTTCTGAAACTGGGTGACGTGCTGCCTATGTTCAGACACTGGGTGAGATGCTGCCTATGTTCAGACACTGGGTGATGCGCTGCCTATGTTCAGACACTGGGTGACGTGCTGCCTATGTTCTGAAACTGGGTGATGAGCTGCCTAAATTCAGGCACTGGGTGATGCGCTGCCTATGTTCAGACTCTGGGTGATGCGCTGCCTATGTTCTAACACTGGGTGAAGTGCAGCATTTTTTTTTTAGACACTCCTTAATGTGCTGCCAATATTCAGATACCGGGTACGTGCTGTCTATATTCAGACACTGGGTGAAGAACTGCCTATGTTCAGGCACTGCGTGACGTGGTGCCTATATTCAAACACTGGATGATGTGCTGCCTATATTCAGACACTGGGTGATGTGCTGCCTATGTTCAGACACAGGGTGACGTGCTGCCTATGTTCAGACACTTGGTGAGGTGCTGCCTATGTTCAGACACTGGGTGATGTGCTGCCTATGTTCTGAAACTGGGTGACGTGCTGCCTATGTTCTGACACTGGGTGAGGTGCTGCCAATGTTCAGACACTGGGTGATGCGCTGCCTATGTTCAGACACTGGGTGACGTGCTGCCTATGTTCTGAAACTGGGTGATGAGCTGCCTAAATTCAGGCACTGGGTGATGCGCTGCCTATGTTCAGACTCTGGGTGATGCGCTGCCGATGTTCAGACACTGGGTGAAGTGCAGCATTTTTTTTTTAGACACTCCTTAATGTGCTGCCAATATTCAGATACCGGGTACGTGCTGCCTATGATCAGACACTGGGTGTAGTGCTGCTTATGTTCTGGCACTGGGCGATATGCTGCCTATATTCAGACACTGCGTGATGTGCTGCCTATATTCAGACACTGGGTGAAGAACTGCCTATGTTCAGGCACTGCGTGACATGGTGCCTATATTCAGACACGGGGTGATGTGCTGCCTATATTCAAACACTGGATGATGTGCTGCCTATATTCAGACACAGGGTGACGTGCTGCCTATGTTCAGACACTGGGCGATGTGCTGCCTATGTTCAGACACTGGGTACGTGCTGCTTATTATCAGACACAGGGTATGTGCTGTCTATATTCTGTCACAGGGTGATGTGCGGCCTATGTTCAGGCACTGGGTACGTGCTGTCTATATTCCGTCACTGGGTGATGTGCTGCCTATATTCAGACACTGGGTGAAGAACTGCCTATGTTCAGACACTGGGTGATGTGCTGCCTATATTCAGACACCAGATGATGTGCTGTCTGTGTCCAGGCACTGGGTGGGGTGCTGCCGATGTTCAGACACTGGGTGATGTGCTGCCTATATTCAGGCACTGGATGATGTGCTGCCTATATTCAAACACTGGATGATGTGCTGCCTATATTCAGACACTGGGTGATGTGCTGCCTATGTTCAGACACTGGGTGATGTGCTGCCTCTGTTCAGGCACGATGTGATGTGCTGCCTATATTCAGACACTGGGTGATGTGCTGCCTATGTTCAGACACTGGGTGACGTGCTGCCTATGATCCGACACTGGGTGAGGTGCTGCCTATGTTGAGATACTGGGTGACGTGCTGCCCATATTCAGACACTGTGTGAAGTGCTGCCTATATTCAGACACTGGGTGATGTGCTGCCTATGTTAAGGCACTGGGTGACGTGCTGCTTATGTTCCGACACTGGGTGAAGTGCTGCCTATGTTCAGACACTGGGTACGTGCTGCTTATTATCAGACACAGGGTATGTGCTGTCCATATTCTGTCACAGGGTGATGTGCGGTCTATGTTCAGGCACTGGGTACGTGCTGTCTATATTCCGTCACTGGGTGATGTGCTGCCTATATTCAGACACTGGGTGAAGAACTGCCTATGTTCAGACACTGGGTGATGTGCTGCCTATATTCAGACACCAGATGATGTGCTGCCTATGTCCAGGCACTGGGTGGGGTGCTGCCGATGTTCAGACACTGGGTGATGTGCTGCCTATATTCAGGCACTGCGTGATGTGGTGCCTATATTCAAACACTGGATGATGTGCTGCCTATATTCAAACACTGGATGATGTGCTGCCTATATTCAAACACTGGATGATGTGCTGCCTATGTTCAGACACAGGGTGATGTGCTGCCTATGTTCAGACACTGTGTGATGTGCTGCCTATATTCAAACACTGGATGATGTGCTGCCTATATTCAGACACTGGGTGATGAGCTGCCTGTGATCAGACACTGGGTGAAGTGCTGCTTATGTTCAGACACTGGATGACATGCTGACTATGTTCAGACACTGGGTGACGTGCTGCCTATGATCAGACACTGGGTGACGTGCTGCCTATGATCAGACACTGGGTGATGAGCTATTTATGTTCAGACACTGGGTACATGCTGCCGATGTCCAGACTTTGCGTGAGGTGCTTCCTATGTTCAAGCACTGGGTGATGTACTGCCTCTGATCAGACACTGGGTGATCTGCTGCCTATATTCAGATACGGGTTGGTGCTGCCTGTGATCAGACACTGACTGACGTGCTGTCTATGTTCTGAAACTGGGTGAAGTGCTGCATATGTTCAGACACTTGGTGAGGTGCTGCCTATGTTCAGACACTGGGTGATGTGCTGCCTATGTTCTGAAACTGGGTGACGTGCTGCCTATGTTCAGACACTGGGTGAGGTGCTGCCTATGTTCAGACACTGGGTGATGCGCTGCCTATGTTCAGACACTGGGTGACGTGCTGCCTATGTTCTGAAACTGGGTGATGAGCTGCCTAAATTCAGGCACTGGGTGATGCGCTGCCTATGTTCAGACTCTGGGTGATGCGCTGCCTATCTTCAGACACTGGGTGAAGTGCAGCATTTTTTTTTTAGACACTCCTTAATGTGCTGCCAATATTCAGATACCGGGTACGTGCTGCCTATGATCAGACACTGGGTGTAGTGCTGCTTATGTTCAGGCACTGGGCGATATGCTGCCTATATTCAGACACTGCGTGATGTGCTGCCTATATTCAGACACTGGGTGAAGAACTGCCTATGTTCAGGCACTGCGTGACGTGCTGCCTACATTCAGACATGGGGTGATGTGCTGCCTATATTCAAACACTGGATGATGTGCTGCCTATATTCAGACACAGGGTGACGTGCTGCCTATGTTCAGACACTGGGCGATGTGCTGCCTATGTTCAGACACTGGGTACGTGCTGCTTATTATCAGACACAGGGTATGTGCTGTCTATATTCTGTCACAGGGTGATGTGCGGCCTATGTTCAGGCACTGTGTACGTGCTGTCTATATTCCGTCACTGGGTGATGTGCTGCCTATATTCAGACACTGGGTGAAGAACTGCCTATGTTCAGACACTGGGTGATGTGCTGCCTATATTCAGACACCAGATGATGTGCTGCCTATGTCCAGGCACTGGGTGGGGTGCTGCCGATGTTCAGACACTGGGTGATGTGCTGCCTATATTCAGGCACTGGATGATGTGCTGCCTATATTCAAACACTGGATGATGTGCTGCCTATATTCAGACACTGGGTGATGTGCTGCCTATGTTCAGACACTGGGTGATGTGCTGCCTCTGTTCAGGCACGATGTGATGTGCTGCCTATATTCAGACACTGGGTGATGTGCTGCCTATGTTCAGACACTGGGTGACGTGCTGCCTATGTTCCGACACTGGGTGAGGTGCTGCCTATGTTCAGATACTGGGTGAGGTGCTGCCCATATTCAGACACTGTGTGAAGTGCTGCCTATATTCAGACACTGGGTGATGTGCTGCCTATGTTAAGGCACTGGGTGACGTGCTCCTTATGTTCCGACACTGGGTGAAGTGCTGCCTATGTTCAGACACTGGGTACGTGCTGCTTATTATCAGACACAGGGTATGTGCTGTCTATATTCTGTCACAGGGTGATGTGCGGTCTATGTTCAGGCACTGGGTACGTGCTGTCTATATTCCGTCACTGGGTGATGTGCTGCCTATATTCAGACACTGGGTGAAGAACTGCCTATGTTCAAACACTGGGTGATGTGCTGCCTATATTCAGGCACTGCGTGACGTGCTGCCTATATTCAAACACTGGATGATGTGCTGCCTATATTCAGACACTGGGTGACGTGCTGCCTATGTTCCGACACTGGGTGAGGTGCTGCCTATGTTCAGATACTGGGTGAGGTGCTGCCCATATTCAGACACTGTGTGAGGTGCTGCCTATATTCAGACACTGGGTGATGTGCTGCCTATGTTAAGGCACTGGGTGACGTGCTGCTTATGTTCCGACACTGGGTGAAGTGCTGCCTATATTCAGGCACTGGCTGATGTGCTGCTTATGTTCTGAGTCTGGGTGATGCGCTGCCTATGATCAGACAATGGGTGATGTACTGCCTATGTTCAGACACTAGATGATGTGCTGCCTAATTTCAAACACTCCGTGATGTGCTGCCTATGCTCAGGCACTGGGTACGTGCTGCCTATGTGCAGACACTGGGTGATGTGCTGCCTATATTCAAACACTGGGTGACGTGCTGCCTATGTTCAGACACTGGGTGATGTGCTGCCTCTGTTCAGGCACGATGTGATGTGCTGCCTATATTCAGACATTGGGTGATGTGCTGCCTATGTTCAGACACTGGGTGACGTGCTGCCTATGTTCCGACACTGGGTGAAGTGCTGCCTAAATTCAGGCCCTGGATGAGGTGCTGCCTATGTTCTGAAACTGGGTGACGTGCTGCCTATGATCAAACACTGGGTGAAGTGCTGCCTATGTTCAGACACTGGGTGAGGTGCTGCCTATGTTGAGTCACTGGGTGATGTGCTGCCTATGTTCTGAAACTGGGTGACGTGCTGCCTATGTTCAGACACTGGGTGAGGTGCTGCCTATGTTCAGACACTGGGTGACGTGCTGCCTATGTTCTGAAACTGGGTGATGAGCTGCCTAAATTCAGGCACTGGGTGATGCGCTGCCTATGTTCAGACTCTGGGTGATGCGCTGCCTATGTTCAAACACTGGGTGAAGTGCAGCATTTTTTTTTTAGACACTCCTTAATGTGCTGCCAATATTCAGATACCGGGTACGTGCTGCCTATGATCAGACACTGGGTGTAGTGCTGCTTATGTTCAGGCACTGGGCGATATGCTGCCTATATTCAGACACTGCGTGATGTGCTGCCTATATTCAGACACTGGGTGAAGAACTGCCCATGTTCAGGCACTGCGTGACGTGCTGCCTATATTCAAACACTGGATGATGTGCTGCCTATATTCAAACACTGGATGATGTGCTGCCTATATTCGGACATTGGGTGATGTGCTGCCTATGTTCAGACACAGGGTGACGTGCTGCCTATGTTCAGACACTTGGTGAGGTGCTGCCTATGTTCAGACACTGTGTGATGTGCTGCCTATGTTCAGTCACTGGGTGATGTGCTGCCTATGTTCTGAAACTGGGTGACGTGCTGCCTATGTTCAGACACTGGGTGAGGTGCTGCCTATGTTCAGACACTGGGTGATGCGCTGCCTATGTTCAGACACTGGGTGACGTGCTGCCTATGTTCTGAAACTGGGTGATGAGCTGCCTAAATTCAGGCACTGGGTGATGGGCTGCCTATGTTCAGACTCTGGGTGATGCGCTGCCTATCTTCAGACACTGGGTGAAGTGCAGCATTTTTTTTTTAGACACTCCTTAATGTGCTGCCAATATTCAGATACCGGGTACGTGCTGCCTATGATCAGACACTGGGTGTAGTGCTGCTTATGTTCAGGCACTGGGCGATATGCTGCCTATATTCAGACACTGCGTGATGTGCTGCCTATATTCAGACACTGGGTGAAGAACTGCCTATGTTCAGGCACTGCGTGACGTACTGCCTATATTCAAACACTGGATGATGTGCTGCCTATATTCAAACACTGGATGATGTGCTGCCTATATTCAGACACAGGGTGACGTGCTGCCTATGTTCAGACACTGGGCGATGTGCTGCCTATGTTCAGACACTGGGTACGTGCTGCTTATTATCAGACACAGGGTATGTGCTGTCTATATTCTGTCACAGGGTGATGTGCGGCCTATGTTCAGGCACTGGGTACGTGCTGTCTATATTCCGTCACTGGGTGATGAGCTGCCTATATTCAGACACTGGGTGAAGAACTGCCTATGTTCAGACACTGGGTGATGTGCTGCCTATATTCAGACACCAGATGATGTGCTGCCTATGTCCAGGCACTGGGTGGGGTGCTGCCGATGTTCAGACACTGGGTGATGTGCTGCCTATATTCAGGCACTGGATGATGTGCTGCCTATATTCAAACACTGGATGATGTGCTGCCTATATTCAGACACTGGGTGATGTGCTGCCTATGTTCAGACATGGGTGATGTGCTGCCTCTGTTCAGGCACGATGTGATGTGCTGCCTATATTCAGACACTGGGTGATGTGCTGTCTATGTTCAGACACTGGGTACGTGCTGCTTATTATCAGACACAGGGTATGTGCTGTCTATATTCTGTCACAGGGTGATGTGCGGTCTATGTTCAGGCACTGGGTACGTGCTGTCTATATTCCGTCACTGGGTGATGTGCTGCCTATATTCAGACACTGGGTGAAGAACTGCCTATGTTCAAACACTGGGTGATGTGCTGCCTATATTCAGGCACTGCGTGACGTGCTGCCTATATTCAAACACTGGATGATGTGCTGCCTATATTCAGACACTGGGTGATGTGCTGCCTATGTTCAGACACTGGGTGATGTGCTGCCTCTGTTCAGGCACGATGTGATGTGCTGCCTATATTCAGACACTGGGTGACGTGCTGCCTATATTCCGACACTGGGTGAGGTGCTGCCTATGTTCAGATACTGGGTGAGGTGCTGCCCATATTCAGACACTGTGTGAGGTGCTGCCTATATTCAGACACTGGGTGATGTGCTGCCTATGTTAAGGCACTGGGTGACGTGCTGCTTATGTTCCGACACTGGGTGAAGTGCTGCCTATATTCAGGCACTGGCTGGTGTGCTGCTTATGTTCTGAGTCTGGGTGATGCGCTGCCTATGATCAGACAATGGGTGATGTACTGCCTATGTTCAGACACTAGATGATGTGCTGCCTAATTTCAAACACTCCGTGATGTGCTGCCTATGCTCAGGCACTGGGTACGTGCTGCCTATGTGCAGACACTGGGTGATGTGCTGCCTATATTCAAACACTGGGTGACGTGCTGCCTATGTTCAGACACTGGGTGATGTGCTGCCTCTGTTCAGGCACGATGTGATGTGCTGCCTATATTCAGACACTGGGTGATGTGCTGCCTATGTTCAGACACTGGGTGACGTGCTGCCTATGTTCCGACACTGGGTGAAGTGCTGCCTAAATTCAGGCCCTGGATGACGTGCTGCCTATGTTCTGAAACTGGGTGACGTGCTGCCTATGATCAAACACTGGGTGAAGTGCTGCATATGTTCAGACACTTGGTGAGGTGCTGCCTATGTTGAGTCACTGGGTGATGTGCTGCCTAAGTTCTGAAACTGGGTGACGTGCTGCCTATGTTCAGACACTGGGTGAGGTGCTGCCTATGTTCAGACACTGGGTGAGGTGCTGCCTATGTTCAGACACTGGGTGACGTGCTGCCTATGTTCAGACACTGGGTGACGTGCTGCCTATGTTCTGAAACTGGGTGATGAGCTGCCTAAATTCAGGCACTGGGTGATGCGCTGCCTATGTTCAGACTCTGGGTGATGCGCTGCCTATGTTCAAACACTGGGTGAAGTGCAGCATTTTTTTTTTAGACACTCCTTAATTGCTGCCAATATTCAGATACCGGGTACGTGCTGCCTATGATCAGACACTGGGTGTAGTGCTGCTTATGTTCAGGCACTGGGCGATATGCTGCCTATATTCAGACACTGCGTGATGTGCTGCCTATATTCAGACACTGGGTGAAGAACTGCCCATGTTCAGGCACTGCGTGACGTGCTGCCTATATTCAAACACTGGATGATGTGCTGCCTATATTCAAACACTGGATGATGTGCTGCCTATATTCGGACACTGGGTGATGTGCTGCCTATGTTCAGACACTTGGTGAGGTGCTGCCTATGTTCAGACACTGTGTGATGTGCTGCCTATGTTCAGTCACTGGGTGATGTGCTGCCTATGTTCTGAAACTGGGTGACGTGCTGCCTATGTTCAGACACTGGGTGAGGTGCTGCCTATGTTCAGACACTGGGTGATGCGCTGCCTATGTTCAGACACTGGGTGACGTGCTGCCTATGTTCTGAAACTGGGTGATGAGCTGCCTAAATTCAGGCACTGGGTGATGGGCTGCCTATGTTCAGACTCTGGGTGATGCGCTGCCTATGTTCAGACACTGGGTGAAGTGCAGCATTTTTTTTTTAGACACTCCTTAATGTGCTGCCAATATTCAGATACCGGGTACGTGCTGCCTATGATCAGACACTGGGTGTAGTGCTGCTTATGTTCAGGCACTGGGCGATATGCTGCCTATATTCAGACACTGCGTGATGTGCTGCCTATATTCAGACACTGGGTGAAGAACTGCCTATGTTCAGGCACTGCGTGACGTGCTGCCTATATTCAAACACTGGATGATGTGCTGCCTATATTCAAACACTGGATGATGTGCTGCCTATATTTAGACACAGGGTGACGTGCTGCCTATGTTCAGACACTGGGCGATGTGCTGCCTATGTTCAGACACTGGGTACGTGCTGCTTATTATCAGACACAGGGTATGTGCTGTCTATATTCTGTCACAGGGTGATGTGCGGCCTATGTTCAGGCACTGGGTACGTGCTGTCTATATTCCGTCACTGGGTGATGTGCTGCCTATATTCAGACACTGGGTGAAGAACTGCCTATGTTCAGACACTGGGTGATGTGCTGCCTATATTCAGACACCAGATGATGTGCTGCCTATGTCCAGGCACTGGGTGGGGTGCTGCCGATGTTCAGACACTGGGTGATGTGCTGCCTATATTCAGGCACTGGATGATGTGCTGCCTATATTCAAACACTGGATGATGTGCTGCTTATATTCAGACACTGGGTGATGTGCTGCCTATGTTCAGACATGGGTGATGTGCTGCCTCTGTTCAGGCACGATGTGATGTGCTGCCTATATTCAGACACTGGGTGATGTGCTGTCTATGTTCAGACACTGGGTGACGTGCTGCCTATGTTCCGACACTGGGTGAGGTGCTGCCTATGTTGAGATACTGGGTGACGTGCTGCCCATATTCAGACACTGTGTGAAGTGCTGCCTATATTCAGACACTGGGTGATGTGCTGCCTATGTTAAGGCACTGGGTGACGTGCTGCTTATGTTCCGACACTGGGTGAGGTGCTGCCTATGTTCAGATACTGGGTGAGGTGCTGCCCATATTCAGACACTGTGTGAGGTGCTGCCTATATTCAGACACTGGGTGATGTGCTGCCTATGTTAAGGCACTGGGTGACGTGCTGCTTATGTTCCGACACTGGGTGAAGTGCTGCCTATATTCAGGCACTGGCTGATGTGCTGCTTATGTTCTGAGTCTGGGTGATGCGCTGCCTATGATCAGACAATGGGTGATGTACTGCCTATGTTCAGACACTAGATGATGTGCTGCCTAATTTCAAACACTCCGTGATGTGCTGCCTATGCTCAGGAACTGGGTACGTGCTGCCTATGTGCAGACACTGGGTGATGTGCTGCCTATATTCAAACACTGGGTGACGTGCTGCCTATGTTCAGACACTGGGTGATGTGCTGCCTCTGTTCAGGCACGATGTGATGTGCTGCCTATATTCAGACACTGGGTGATGTGCTGCCTATGTTCAGACACTGGGTGACGTGCTGCCTATGTTCCGACACTGGGCGAAGTGCTGCCTAAATTCAGGCACTGGATGACGTGCTGCCTATGTTCTGAAACTGGGTGACGTGCTGCCTATGTTCAGACACTGGGTGATGTGCTGCCTCTGTTCAGGCACGATGTGATGTGCTGCCTATATTCAGACACTGGGTGATGTGCTGCCTATGTTCAGACACTGGGTGACGTGCTGCCTATGTTCCGACACTGGGCGAAGTGCTGCCTAAATTCAGGCACTGGATGACGTGCTGCCTATGTTCTGAAACTGGGTGACGTGCTGCCTATGTTCAGACACTTGGTGAGGTGCTGCCTATGTTGAGTCACTGGGTGATGTGCTGCCTATGTTCTGAAACTGGGTGACGTGCTGCCTATGTTCAGACACTGGGTGAGGTGCTGCCTATGTTCAGACACTAGGTGATGCGCTGCCTATGTTCAGACACTGGGTGATGCGCTGCCTATGTTCAGACACTGGGTGACGTGCTGCCTATGTTCTGAAACTGGGTGATGAGCTGCCTAAATTCAGGCACTGGGTGATGCGCTGCCTATGTTCAGACTCTGGGTGATGCGCTGCCTATGTTCAAACACTGGGTGAAGTGCAGCATTTTTTTTTTAGACACTCCTTAATGTGCTGCCAATATTCAGATACCGGGTACGTGCTGCCTATGATCAGACACTGGGTGTAGTGCTGCTTATGTTCAGGCACTGGGCGATATGCTGCCTATATTCAGACACTGCGTGATGTGCTGCCTATATTCAGACACTGGGTGAAGAACTGCCTATGTTCAGGCACTGCGTGACGTGCTGCCTATATTCAAACACTGGATGATGTGCTGCCGATATTCAAACACTGGATGATGTGCTGCCTATATTCAGACACTGGGTGATGTGCTGCCTATGTTCAGACACAGGGTGACGTGCTGCCTATGTTCAGACACTTGGTGAGGTGCTGCCTATGTTCAGACACTGGGTGATGTGCTGCCTATGTTCAGTCACTGGGTGATGTGCTGCCTATGTTCTGAAACTGGGTGACGTGCTGCCTGTGTTCAGACACTGGGTGAGGTGCTGCCTATGTTCAGACACTGGGTGATGCGCTGCCTATATTCAGACACTGGGTGATGTGCTGCCTATGTTCAGACACAGGGTGACGTGCTGCCTATGTTCAGACACTTGGTGAGGTGCTGCCTATGTTGAGTCACTGGGTAATGTGCTGCCTATGTTCTGAAACTGGGTGACGTGCTGCCTATGTTCAGACACTGGGTGAGGTGCTGCCTATGTTCAGACACTAGGTGATGCGCTGCCTATGTTCAGACACTGGGTGATGCGCTGCCTATGTTCAGACACTGGGTGACGTGCTGCCTATGTTCTGAAACTGGGTGATGAGCTGCCTAAATTCAGGCACTGGGTGATGCGCTGCCTATGTTCAGACTCTGGGTGATGCGCTGCCTATGTTCAAACACTGGGTGAAGTGCAGCATTTTTTTTTCAGACACTCCTTAATGTGCTGCCAATATTCAGATACCGGGTACGTGCTGCCTATGATCAGACACTGGGTGTAGTGCTGCTTATGTTCAGGCACTGGGCGATATGCTGCCTATATTCAGACACTGCGTGATGTGCTGCCTATATTCAGACACTGGGTGAAGAACTGCCTATGTTCAGGCACTGCGTGACGTGCTGCCTATATTCAAACACTGGATGATGTGCTGCCTATATTCAAACACTGGATGATGTGCTGCCTATATTCAGACACTGGGTGATGTGCTGCCTATGTTCAGACACAGGGTGACGTGCTGCCTATGTTCAGACACTTGGTGAGGTGCTGCCTATGTTCAGACACTGGGTGATGTGCTGCCTATGTTCAGTCACTGGGTGATGTGCTGCCTATGTTCTGAAACTGGGTGACGTGCTGCCTATGTTCAGACACTGGGTGAGGTGCTGCCTATGTTCAGACACTGGGTGATGCGCTGCCTATGTTCAGACACTGGGTGACGTGCTGCCTATGTTCTGAAACTGGGTGATCAGCTGCCTAAATTCAGGCACTGGGTGATGGGCTGCCTATGTTCAGACTCTGGGTGATGCGCTGCCTATGTTCAGACACTGGGTGAAGTGCAGCATTTTTTTTTTAGACACTCCTTAATGTGCTGCCAATATTCAGATACCGGGTACGTGCTGCCTATGATCGGACACTGGGAGTAGTGCTGCTTATGTTCAGGCACTGGGCGATATGCTGCCTATATTCAGACACTGCGTGATGTGCTGCCTATATTCAGACACTGGGTGAAGAACTGCCTATGTTCAGGCACTGCGTGACGTGCTGCCTATATTCAAACACTGGATGATGTGCTGCCTATATTCAAACACTGGATGATGTGCTGCCTATGTTCAGACACTGGGCGATGTGCTGCCTATGTTCAGACACTGGGTACGTGCTGCTTATTATCAGACACAGGGTATGTGCTGTCTATATTCTGTCACAGGGTGATGTGCGGCCTATGTTCAGGCACTGGGTACGTGCTGTCTATATTCCGTCACTGGGTGATGTGCTGCCTGTATTCAGACACTGGGTGAAGAACTGCCTATGTTCAGACACTGGGTGATGTGCTGCCTATGTCCAGGCACTGGGTGGGGTGCTGCCGATGTTCAGACACTGGGTGATGTGCTGCCTATATTCAGGCACTGGATGATGTGCTGCCTATATTCAAACACTGGATGATGTGCTGCCTATATTCAGACACTGGGTGATGTGCTGCCTATGTTCAGACATGGGTGATGTGCTGCCTCTGTTCAGGCACGATGTGATGTGCTGCCTATATTCAGACACTGGGTGATGTGCTGCCTATGTTCAGACACTGGGTGACATGCTGCCTATGTTCCGACACTGGGTGAGGTGCTGCCTATGTTGAGATACTGGGTGACGTGCTGCCCATATTCAGACACTGTGTGAAGTGCTGCCTATATTCAGACACTGGGTGATGTGCTGCCTATGTTAAGGCACTGGGTGACGTGCTGCTTATGTTCCGACACTGGGTGAAGTGCTGCCTATGTTCATACACTGGGTACGTGCTGCTTATTATCAGACACAGGGTATGTGCTGTCTATATTCTGTCACAGGGTGATGTGCGGTCTATGTTCAGGCACTGGGTACGTGCTGTCTATATTCCGTCACTGGGTGATGTGCTGCCTATATTCAGACACTGGGTGAAGAACTGCCTATGTTCAGACACTGGGTGATGTGCTGCCTATATTCAGACACCAGATGATGTGCTGCCTATGTCCAGGCACTGGGTGGGGTGCTGCCGATGTTCAGACACTGGGTGATGTGCTGCCTATATTCAGGCACTGCGTGACGTGGTGCCTATATTCAAACACTGGATGATGTGCTGCCTATATTCAAACACTGGATGATGTGCTGCCTATATTCAGACACTGGGTGATGTGCTGCCTATGTTCAGACACTGGGCGATGTGCTGCCTATGTTCAGACACTGTGTGATGTGCTGCCTATATTCAAACACTGGATGATGTGCTGCCTATATTCAGACACTGGGTGATGAGCTGCCTGTGATCAGACACTGGGTGAAGTGCTGCTTATGTTCAGACACTGGATGACATGCTGACTATGTTCAGACACTGGGTGACGTGCTGCCTATGATCAGACACTGGGTGATGAGCTATTTATGTTCAGACACTGGGTACATGCTGCCTATGTCCAGACTTTGCGTGAGGTGCTTCCTATGTTCAGGCACTGGGTGATGTGCTGCCTATGATCAGACACTGGGTGATCTGCTGCCTATATTCAGATACGGGTTGGTGCTGCCTATGATCAGACACTGACTGACGTGCTGTCTATGTTCTGAAACTGGGTGAAGTGCTGCATATGTTCAGACACTTGGTGATGTGCTGCCTATGTTAAGGCACTGGGTGACGTGCTGCTTATGTTCCGACACTGGGTGAAGTGCTGCCTATGTTCATACACTGGGTACGTGCTGCTTATTATCAGACGCAGGGTATGTGCTGTCTATATTCTGTCACAGGGTGATGTGCGGTCTATGTTCAGGCACTGGGTACGTGCTGTCTATATTCCGTCACTGGGTGATGTGCTGCCTATATTCAGACACTGGGTGAAGAACTGCCTATGTTCAGACACTGGGTGATGTGCTGCCTATATTCAGACACCAGATGATGTGCTGCCTATGTCCAGGCACTGGGTGGGGTGCTGCCGATGTTCAGACACTGGGTGATGTGCTGCCTATATTCAGGCACTGCGTGACGTGGTGCCTATATTCAAACACTGGATGATGTGCTGCCTATATTCAAACACTGGATGATGTGCTGCCTATATTCAGACACTGGGTGATGTGCTGCCTATGTTCAGACACTGGGCGATGTGCTGCCTATGTTCAGACACTGTGTGATGTGCTGCCTATATTCAAACACTGGATGATGTGCTGCCTATATTCAGACACTGGGTGATGAGCTGCCTGTGATCAGACACTGGGTGAAGTGCTGCTTATGTTCAGACACTGGATGACATGCTGACTATGTTCAGACACTGGGTGACGTGCTGCCTATGATCAGACACTGGGTGATGAGCTATTTATGTTCAGACACTGGGTACATGCTGCCTATGTCCAGACTTTGCGTGAGGTGCATCCTATGTTCAGGCACTGGGTGATGTGCTGCCTATGATCAGACACTGGGTGATCTGCTGCCTATATTCAGATACGGGTTGGTGCTGCCTATGATCAGACACTGACTGACGTGCTGTCTATGTTCTGAAACTGGGTGAAGTGCTGCATATGTTCAGACACTTGGTGAGGTGCTGCCTATGTTCAGACACTGGGTGATGTGCTGCCTATGTTCTGAAACTGGGTGACGTGCTGCCTATGTTCAGACACTGGGTGAGGTGCTGCCTATGTTGAGATACTGGGTGATGCGCTGCCTATGTTCAGACACTGGGTGACGTGCTGCCTATGTTCTGAAACTGGGTGATGAGCTGCCTAAATTCAGGCACTGGGTGATGCGCTGCCTATGTTCAGACTCTGGGTGATGCGCTGCCTATGTTCAGACACTGGGTGAAGTGCAGCAATTTTTTTTTAGACACTCCTTAATGTGCTGCCAATATGCAGATACCGGGTACGTGCTGCCTATGATCAGACACTGGGTGTAGTGCTGCTTATGTTCAGGCACTGGGCGATATGCTGCCTATATTCAGACACTGCGTGATGTGCTGCCTATATTCAGACACTGGGTGAAGAACTGCCTATGTTCAGTCACTGCGTGACGTGCTGCCTATATTCAAACACTGGATGATGTGCTGCCTATATTCAAACACTGGATGATGTGCTGCCTATATTCAGACACAGGGTGACGTGCTGCCTATGTTCAGACACTGGGCGATGTGCTGCCTATGTTCAGACACTGGGTACGTGCTGCTTATTATCAGACACAGGGTATGTGCTGTCTATATTCTGTCACAGGGTGATGTGCGGCCTATGTTCAGGCACTGTGTACCTGCTGTCTATATTCCGTCACTGGGTGATGTGCTGCCTATATTCAGACACTGGGTGAAGAACTGCCTATGTTCAGACACTGGGTGATGTGCTGCCTATATTCAGACACCAGATGATGTGCTGCCTATGTCCAGGCACTGGGTGGGGTGCTGCCGATGTTCAGACACTGGGTGATGTGCTGCCTATATTCAGGCACTGGATGATGTGCTGCCTATATTCAAACACTGGATGATGTGCTGCCTATATTCAGACACTGGGTGATGTGCTGCCTATGTTCAGACACTGGGTGATGTGCTGCCTCTGTTCAGGCACGATGTGATGTGCTGCCTATATTCAGACACTGGGTGATGTGCTGCCTATGTTCAGACACTGGGTGACGTGCTGCCTATGTTCCGACACTGGGTGAGGTGCTGCCTATGTTCAGATACTGGGTGAGGTGCTGCCCATATTCAGACACTGTGTGAAGTGCTGCCTATATTCAGACACTGGGTACGTGCTGCTTATTATCAGACACAGGGTATGTGCTGTCTATATTCTGTCACAGTGTGATGTGCGGTCTATGTTCAGGCACTGGGTACGTGCTGTCTATATTCCGTCACTGGGTGATGTGCTGCCTATATTCAGACACTGGGTGAAGAACTGCCTATGTTCAAACACTGGGTGATGTGCTGCCTATATTCAGGCACTGCGTGACGTGCTGCCTATATTCAAACACTGGATGATGTGCTGCCTATATTCAGACACTGGGTGATGTGCTGCCTATGTTCAGACACTGGGTGATGTGCTGCCTCTGTTCAGGCACGATGTGTTGTGCTGCCTATATTCAGACACTGGGTGACGTGCTGCCTATGTTCCGACACTGGGTGAGGTGCTGCCTATGTTCAGATACTGGGTGAGGTGCTGCCCATATTCAGACACTGTGTGAGGTGCTGCCTATATTCAGACACTGGGTGATGTGCTGCCTATGTTAAGGCACTGGGTGACGTGCTGCTTATGTTCCGACACTGGGTGAAGTGCTGCCTATATTCAGGCACTGGCTGATGTGCTGCTTATGTTCTGAGTCTGGGTGATGCGCTGCCTATGATCAGACAATGGGTGATGTACTGCCTATGTTCAGACACTAGATGATGTGCTGCCTAATTTCAAACACTCCGTGATGTGCTGCCTATGCTCAGGCACTGGGTACGTGCTGCCTATGTGCAGACACTGGGTGATGTGCTGCCTATATTCAAACACTGGGTGACGTGCTGCCTATGTTCAGACACTGGGTGATGTGCTGCCTCTGTTCAGGCACGATGTGATGTGCTGCCTATATTCAGACACTGGGTGATGTGCTGCCTATGTTCAGACACTGGGTGACGTGCTGCCTATGTTCCGACACTGGGTGAAGTGCTGCCTAAATTCAGGCACTGGATGACGTGCTGCCTATGTTCTGAAACTGGGTGACGTGCTGCCTATGATCAAACACTGGGTGAAGTGCTGCATATGTTCAGACACTTGGTGAGGTGCTGCCTATGTTGAGTCACTGGGTGATGTGCTGCCTATGTTCTGAAACTGGGTGACGTGCTGCCTATGTTCAGACACTGGGTGAGGTGCTGCCTATGTTCAGACACTGGGTGATGCGCTGCCTATGTTCAGACACTGGGTGACGTGCTGCCTATGTTCTGAAACTGGGTGACGTGCTGCCTATGTTCAGACACTGGGTGAGGTGCTGCCTATGTTCAGACACTGGGTGATGCGCTGCCTATGTTCAGACACTGGGTGACGTGCTGCCTATGTTCTGAAACTGGGTGATGAGCTGCCTAAATTCAGGCACTGGGTGATGCGCTGCCTATGTTCAGACTCTGGGTGATGCGCTGCCTATGTTCAGACACTGGGTGAAGTGCAGCATTTTTTTTTAGACACTCCTTAATGTGCTGCCAATATTCAGATACCGGGTACGTGCTGCCTATGATCAGACACTGGGTGTAGTGCTGCTTATGTTCAGGCACTGGGCGATATGCTGCCTATATTCAGACACTGCGTGATGTGCTGCCTATATTCAGACACTGAGTGAAGAACTGCCTATGTTCAGTCACTGCGTGACGTGGTGCCTATATTCAAACACTGGATGATGTGCTGCCTATATTCAAACACTGGATGATGTGCTGCCTATATTCAGACACTGGGTGATGTGCTGCCTATGTTCAGACACAGGGTGACGTGCTGCCTATGTTCAGACACTGGGCGATGTGCTGCCTATGTTCAGACACTGTGTGATGTGCTGCCTATATTCAAACACTGGATGATGTGCTGCCTATATTCAGACACTGGGTGATGAGCTGCCTGTGATCAGACACTGGGTGAAGTGCTGCTTATGTTCAGACACTGGATGACATGCTGACTATGTTCAGACACTGGGTGACGTGCTGCCTATGATCAGACACTGGGTGATGAGCTATTTATGTTCAGACACTGGGTACATGCTGCCTATGTCCAGACCTTGCGTGAGGTGCTTCCTATGTTCAGGCACTGGGTGATGTGCTGCCTATGATCAGACACTGGGTGATCTGCTGCCTATATTCAGATACGGGTTGGTGCTGCCTATGATCAGACACTGACTGACGTGCTGTCTATGTTCTGAAACTGGGTGAAGTGCTGCATATGTTCAGACACTTGGTGAGGTGCTGCCTATGTTCAGACACTGGGTGATGTGCTGCCTATGTTCTGAAACTGGGTGACGTGCTGCCTATGTTCAGACACTGGGTGAGGTGCTGCCTATGTTCAGACACTGGGTGATGCGCTGCCTATGTTCAGACACTGGGTGACGTGCTGCCTATGTTCTGAAACTGGGTGATGAGCTGCCTAAATTCAGGCACTGGATGATGCGCTGCCTATGTTCAGACTCTGGGTGATGCGCTGCCTATGTTCAGACACTGGGTGAAGTGCAGCATTTTTTTTTAGACACTCCTTAATGTGCTGCCAATATTCAGATACCGGGTACGTGCTGCCTATGATCAGACACTGGGTGTAGTGCTGCTTATGTTCAGGCACTGGGCGATATGCTGCCTATATTCAGACACTGCGTGATGTGCTGCCTATATTCAGACACTGGGTGAAGAACTGCCTATGTTCAGGCACTGCGTGACGTGCTACCTATATTCAGACACGGGGTGATGTGCTGCCTATATTCAAACACTGGATGATGTGCTGCCTATATTCAGACACAGGGTGACGTGCTGCCTATGTTCAGACACTGGGCGATGTGCTGCCTATGTTCAGACACTGGGTACGTGCTGCTTATTATCAGGCACTGGGTACGTGCTGTCTATATTCCGTCACTGGGTGATGTGCTGCCTATATTCAGACACTGGGTGAAGAACTGCCTATGTTCAGACACTGGGTGATGTGCTGCCTATATTCAGACACCAGATGATGTGCTGCCTATGTCCAGGCACTGGGTGGGGTGCTGCCGATGTTCAGACACTGGGTGATGTGCTGCCTATATTCAGGCACTGCGTGACGTGCTGCCTATATTCAAACACTGGATGATGTGCTGCCTATATTCAGACACTGGGTGATGTGCTGCCTATGTTCAGACACTGGGTGATGTGCTGCCTCTGTTCAGGCACGATGTGATGTGCTGCCTATATTCAGACACTGGGTGATGTGCTGCCTATGTTCAGACACTGGGTGACGTGCTGCCTATGTTCCGAAACTGGGTGAGGTGCTGCCTATGTTCAGATACTGGGTGAGGTGCTGCCCATATTCAGACACTGTGTGAAGTGCTGCCTATATTCAGACACTGGGTGATGTGCTGCCTATGTTAAGGCACTGGGTGACGTGCTGCTTCTGTTCCGACACTGGGTGAAGTGCTGCCTATATTCAGGCACTGGCTGATGTGCTGCTTATGTTCTGAGTCTGGGTGATGCGCTACTTATGATCAGACAATGGGTGATGTACTGCCTATGTTCAGACACTAGATGATGTGCTGCCTAATTTCAAACACTCCGTGATGTGCTGCCTATGCTCAGGCACTGGGTACATGCTGCCTATGTGCAGACACTGGGTGATGTGCTGCCTATATTCAAACACTGGGTGACGTGCTGCCTATGTTCAGACACTGGGTGATGTGCTGCCTATGATCAGACACTGGGTGATCTGCTGCCTATATTCAGATACGGGTTGGTGCTGCCTATGATCAGACACTGACTGACGTGCTGTCTATGTTCTGAAACTGGGTGAAGTGCTGCATATGTTCAGACACTTGGTGAGGTGCTGCCTATGTTCAGACACTGGGTGATGTGCTGCCTATGTTCTGAAACTGGGTGACGTGCTGCCTATGTTCAGACACTGGGTGAGGTGCTGCCTATGTTCAGACACTGGGTGATGCGCTGCCTATGTTCAGACACTGGGTGACGTGCTGCCTATGTTCTGAAACTGGGTGATGAGCTGCCTAAATTCAGGCACTGGATGATGCGCTGCCTATGTTCAGACTCTGGGTGATGCGCTGCCTATGTTCAGACACTGGGTGAAGTGCAGCATTTTTTTTTAGACACTCCTTAATGTGCTGCCAATATTCAGATACCGGGTACGTGCTGCCTATGATCAGACACTGGGTGTAGTGCTGCTTATGTTCAGGCACTGGGCGATATGCTGCCTATATTCAGACACTGCGTGATGTGCTGCCTATATTCAGACACTGGGTGAAGAACTGCCTATGTTCAGGCACTGCGTGACGTGCTACCTATATTCAGACACGGGGTGATGTGCTGCCTATATTCAAACACTGGATGATGTGCTGCCTATATTCAGACACAGGGTGACGTGCTGCCTATGTTCAGACACTGGGCGATGTGCTGCCTATGTTCAGACACTGGGTACGTGCTGCTTATTATCAGGCACTGGGTACGTGCTGTCTATATTCCGTCACTGGGTGATGTGCTGCCTATATTCAGACACTGGGTGAAGAACTGCCTATGTTCAGACACTGGGTGATGTGCTGCCTATATTCAGACACCAGATGATGTGCTGCCTATGTCCAGGCACTGGGTGGGGTGCTGCCGATGTTCAGACACTGGGTGATGTGCTGCCTATATTCAGGCACTGCGTGACGTGCTGCCTATATTCAAACACTGGATGATGTGCTGCCTATATTCAGACACTGGGTGATGTGCTGCCTATGTTCAGACACTGGGTGATGTGCTGCCTCTGTTCAGGCACGATGTGATGTGCTGCCTATATTCAGACACTGGGTGATGTGCTGCCTATGTTCAGACACTGGGTGACGTGCTGCCTATGTTCCGAAACTGGGTGAGGTGCTGCCTATGTTCAGATACTGGGTGAGGTGCTGCCCATATTCAGACACTGTGTGAAGTGCTGCCTATATTCAGACACTGGGTGATGTGCTGCCTATGTTAAGGCACTGGGTGACGTGCTGCTTCTGTTCCGACACTGGGTGAAGTGCTGCCTATATTCAGGCACTGGCTGATGTGCTGCTTATGTTCTGAGTCTGGGTGATGCGCTACTTATGATCAGACAATGGGTGATGTACTGCCTATGTTCAGACACTAGATGATGTGCTGCCTAATTTCAAACACTCCGTGATGTGCTGCCTATGCTCAGGCACTGGGTACATGCTGCCTATGTGCAGACACTGGGTGATGTGCTGCCTATATTCAAACACTGGGTGACGTGCTGCCTATGTTCAGACACTGGGTGATGTGCTGCCTCTGTTCAGGCACGATGTGATGTGCTGCCTATATTCAGACACTGGGTGATGTGCTGCCTATGTTCAGACACTGGGTGACGTGCTGCCTATGTTCCGACATTGGGTGAAGTGCAGCCTAAATTCAGGCACTGGGTGATGTGCTGCCTATGTTAAGACTCTGGGTGATGCGCTGCCTATGATCAGACACTGGATGACGTACTGCCTATTTTCAGACACTGTGTGAAGTGCAGCATATTTTAAGACACTGGGTGATGTGCTGCCAATATTCAGATACTGGGTTGGTGCTGCCTATGATCAGACACTGACTGACGTGCTGTCTATGTTCAGACTCTGGGTGACGTGCTGCCTATATTCACACACTGGGTACATGCTGCCTACGTTCAGACACTGTGTGACGTGCTGCCTATGTTCTGAAACTGGGTGACGTGCTGCCTATGATCAGACACTGGGTGAAGTGCTGCATATGTTCAGATACTTGGTGAGGTGCTGCCTATGTTCAGACACTGGGTGATGCGCTGCCTATGTTCAGTCACTGGGTGAGGTGCTGCCTATGTTCTGAAACTGGGTGACATGCTGCCTATGTTCAGACACTGGGTGAGGTGCTGCCTATGATCAGACACTGGGTGATGTGCTGCCTATGTTCTGAAACTGGGTGATGAGCTGCCTAAATTCAGGCACTGGGTGATGCGCTGCCTATGTTCAGACACTGGGTACGTGCTGCTTATTATCAGACACAGGGTATGTGCTGTCTATATTCTGTCACAGGGTGATGTGCGGCCTATGTTCAGGCACTGGGTACGTGCTGTCTATATTCCGTCACTGGGTGATGTGCTGCCTATATTCAGACACTGGGTGAAGAACTGCCTATGTTCAGACACTGGGTGATGTGCTGCCTATATTCAGGCACTGCGTGACGTGCTGCCTATATTCAAACACTGGATGATGTGCTGCCTATATTCAGACACTGGGTGATGTGCTGCCTATGTTCAGACACTGGGTGATGTGCTGCCTCTGTTCAGGCACGATGTGATGTGCTGCCTATATTCAGACACTGGGTGATGTGCTGCCTATGTTCAGACACTGGGTGACGTGCTGCCTATGTTCCGACACTGGGTGAAGTGCTGCCTAAATTCAGGCACTGGGTGATGTGCTGCCTATGTTCAGACTCTGGGTGATGCGCTGCCTATGATCAGACACTGGATGACGTACTGCCTATGTTCAGACACTGGGTGAAGTGCAGCATATTTTAAGACACTGGGTGATGTGCTGCCAATATTCAGATACTGGGTAGGTGCTGCGTATGTTCAGACACTGGGTGTAGTGCTGCCTATGTTCAGACACTGGGCGATATGCAGCATATATTCAGACAATGGATGATGTGCTGCCAATATTCAGACACCAGATGATGTGCTGCCTATGTCCAGGCACTGGGTGGGGTGCTGCCTATGTTCAGACACTGGGTGATGCGCTGCCTATATTCAGACACTAGGTGAAGAGCTGCCTATATTCAGACACTGGGTGAAGTCTGAGTATAATCAGACACTGGGTGATGTGCTGCCTATATTCAGATAATGGGTGATGTGCTGCCTATATTCAAACAGGGGTAAAGAGCTGTCTATATTCAGACACTGGCTGATGTGCTGCCTATGTTCAGACTGTGAGTGACGTGCTGCCTATGTTCAGACACTGGGTACGTGCTGCCTATGATCAGACACAGGGTACGTGCTGTCTTTATTCCGTCACTGGGTAATGTGCTGCCTATATTCAGACACTGGGTGCGTGCTGCCTATGTTCAGACACTGGGTGATGTGCTGCCTATGTTCAGACACTGGGTATGTGCTGCCTATGATCAGACACTGGGTGATGTGCTGTCGAGAATCAGACACAGGGTGCATGCTGTCTATGACCACATACTGGGTGATGTGCTGCCTATGTTCAGACACTGGGTGACGTGCTGCCTATGTTCAGACACTGGGTGACGTGCTGCCTATGTTCAGACGCTGGGTGAAGTACTGCCTAAATTCAGGCACTGGGTGATGTGTGCTTATGTTCAGACACTGGGTACGTGCTGCCTATGATTAGATACTGCGTACGTGCAGTCTATATTCAGACACTGGGTGATGTGCTGCCTATATTCAGACATTGGGTGACGTGCTGCCTATATCCAGACACTGGGTACTTGCTGCTTGTGTTCAGTCACAGGGTGAAGTGCTGCATATGTTCAGACACTTGGTGAGGTGCTGCCTATGTTCAGTCACTGGGTGATGTGCTGCCTATGTTCTGAAACTGGGTGACGTGCTGCCTATGTTCAGACACTGGGTGAGGTGCTGCCTATGTTCAGACACTGGGTGATGCGCTGCCTATGTTCAGACACTGGGTGACGTGCTGCCTATGTTCTGAAACTGGGTGATGAGCTGCCTAAATTCAGGCACTGGGTGATGCGCTGCCTATGTTCAGACTCTGGGTGATGCGCTGCCTATGTTCAAACACTGGGTGAAGTGCAGCATTTTTTTTTAGACACTCCTTAATGTGCTGCCAATATTCAGATACCGGGTACGTGCTGCCTATGATCAGACACTGGGTGTAGTGCTGCTTATGTCCAGGCACTGGGCGATATGCTGCCTATATTCAGACACTGCGTGATGTGCTGCCTATATTCAGACACTGGGTGAAGAACTGCCTATGTTCAGGCACTGCGTGACGTGGTGCCTATATTCAAACACTGGATGATGTGCTGCCTATATTCAAACACTGGATGATGTGCTGCCTATATTCAGACACTGGGTGATGTGCTGCCTATGTTCAGACACAGGGTGACGTGCTGCCTATGTTCAGACACTTGGTGAGGTGCTGCCTATGTTCAGACACTGGGTGAGGTGCTGCCTATGTTCAGTCACTGGGTGATGTGCTGCCTATGTTCTGAAACTGGGTGACGTGCTGCCTATGTCCAGACACTGGGTGAGGTGCTGCCTATGTTCAGACACTGGGTGATGCGCTGCCTATGTTCAGACACTGGGTGACGTGCTGCCTATGTTCTGAAACTGGGTGATGAGCTGCCTAAATTCAGGCACTGGGTGATGCGCTGCCTATGTTCAGACTCTGGGTGATGTGCTGCCTATGTTCAGACACAGGGTGACGTGCTGCCTATGTTCAGACACTGGGCGATGTGCTGCCTATGTTCAGACACTGTGTGATGTGCTGCCTATATTCAAACACTGGATGATGTGCTGCCTATATTCAAACACTGGGTGATGTGCTGCCTATGTTCAGACACTGGGCGATGTGCTGCCTATGTTCAGACACTGTGTGATGTGCTGCCTATATTCAAACACTGGGTGATGTGCTGCCTATGTTCAGACACTGGATGACATGCTGACTATGTTCAGACACTGGGTGACGTGCTGCCTATGATCAGACACTGGGTGATGAGCTATTTATGTTCAGACACTGGGTACATGCTGCCTATGTCCAGACTTTGCGTGAGGTGCTTCCTATGTTCAGGCACTGGGTGATGTGCTACCTATGATCAGACACTGGGTGATCTGCTGCCTATATTCAGATACGGGTTGGTGCTGCCTATGATCAGACACTGACTGATGTGCTGTCTATGTTCTGAAACTGGGTGAAGTGCTGCATATGTTCAGACACTTGGTGAGGTGCTGCCTATGTTCAGACACTGGGTGATGTGCTGCCTATGTTCTGAAACTGGGTGATGTGCTGCCTATGTTCAGACACTGGGTGAGGTGCTGCCTATGTTCAGACACTGGGTGACGTGCTGCCTATGTTCTGAAACTGGGTGATGAGCTGCCTAAATTCAGGCACTGGATGATGCGCTGCCTATGTTCAGACTCTGGGTGATGCGCTGCCTATGTTCAGACACTGGGTGAAGTGCAGCATTTTTTTTTTAATGTGCTGCCAATATTCAGATACCGGGTATGTGCTGCCTATGATCAGACACTGGGTGTAGTGCTGCTTATGTTCAGGCACTGGGCGATATGCTGCCTATATTCAGACACTGCGTGATGTGCTGCCTATATTCAGACACTGGGTGAAGAACTGCCTATGTTCAGGCACTGCATGACGTGCTGCCTATATTCAGACACGGGGTGATGTGCTGCCTATATTCAAACACTGGATGATGTGCTGCCTATATTCAGACACAGGGTGACGTGCTGCCTATGTTCAGACACTGGACGATGTGCTGCCTATGTTCAGACACTGGGTACGTGCTGCTTATTATCAGACACAGGGTATGTGCTGTCTATATTCTGTCACAGGGTGATGTGCGGCCTATGTTCAGGCACTGGGTATGTGCTGTCTATATTCCGTCACTGGGTGATGTGCTGCCTATATTCAGACACTGGGTGAAGAACTGCCTATGTTCAGACACTGGGTGATGTGCTGCCTATATTCAGACACCAGATGATGTGCTGCCTATGTCCAGGCACTGGGTGGGGTGCTGCCGATGTTCAGACACTGGGTGATGTGCTGCCTATATTCAGGCACTGCGTGACGTGCTGCCTATATTCAAACACTGGATGATGTGCTGCCTATATTCAGACACTGGGTGATGTGCTGCCTATGTTCAGACACTGGGTGATGTGCTGCTTCTGTTCAGGCACGATGTGATGTGCTGCCTATATTCAGACACTGGGTGATGTGCTGCCTATGTTCAGACACTGGGTGACGTGCTGCCTATGTTCCGACACTGGGTGAGGTGCTGCCTATGTTCAGATACTGGGTGAGGTGCTGCCCATATTCAGACACTGGGTGTTGTGCTGCCTATGTTAAGGCACTGGGTGACGTGCTGCTTATGTTCCAACACTGGGTGAAGTGCTGCCTATATTCAGGCACTGGCTGATGTGCTGCTTATGTTCTGAGTCTGGGTGATGCGCTGCCTATGATCAGACAATGGGTGACGTACTGCCTATGCTCAGACACTGGCTGATGTGCTGCCTATGTTCAGACACTGGGTGATATGCTGCCTATATTCAGACACTGGGTACATGCTGCCTATGTTCAGACACTGGGTGATGTGCTGCCTATGTTCAGACACTGGATGATGTACTGCCTGTGTTAAGACACTGGTTGAGGTGCAGCATATTTTAAGAAACTGGGTGATGTGCTGCCTATGTTCAGACACTGGGTGATGTGCTGCCTATGTTAAGGCACGGGGTGACGTGCTGCCTATGTTCAGACACTGGATGACGTACTGCCTATGTTCACACACTGGGTGAAGTGTTGCATATTTTAAGACACTGAGTGATGTGCTGCCAATATTCAGATACTGGGTACGTGCTGCCTATGATCAGACACTGGGTGTAGTGCTGCTTATGTTCAGGCACTGGGCGATATGCTGCCTATATTCAGACAATGGGTGATGAGCTGCCTATATTCAGACACTGGGTGAGGTGCTGCCTATGTTCAGACACTGGGTGATGTGCTGCGTATGTTCAGACACTGGGTGAAGTGCTGAGTATATTCAGACACTGGGTGATGTGCTGCCTATATTCAGGCACTGCGTGACGTGCTGCCTATATTCAGACACTGAGGGTAGTGCTGCCTATGTTCAGACACTGGGTGACGTGCTGACTATGTTCAAACATTGGGTGACGCGCTGCCTACGTCCAGACACTGGGTACTTGCTGCCTATGTTCAGACACTGGGAGAGGTGCTGCCTATGTTCAGACACTGGGTGAAGTGTTGCATATTTTAAGACACTGAGTGATGTGCTGCCAATATTCAGATACTGGGTGCGTGCTGCCTATGATCAGACACTGGGTGTAGTGCTGCTTATGTTCAGGCACTGGGCGATATGCTGCCTATATTCAGACAATGGGTGATGAGCTGCCTATATTCAGACACTGGGTGAGGTGCTGCCTATGTTCAGACACTGGGTGAAGTGCTGACTATATTCAGACACTGGGTGATGTGCTGCCTATATTCAGGCACTGCGTGACGTGCTGCCTATATTCAGACACTGGGGGTAGTGCTGCCTATGGTCAGACACTGGGTGACGTGCTGACTATGTTCAAACATTGGGTGACACGCTGCCTACGTCCAGACAGTGGGTACTTGCTGCCTATGTTCAGACACTGGGAGACGTGCTGCCTATGTTCAGACACTGGGTGAAGTGCTGAGTATATTTAGACACTGGGTGAAGTGCTGCCTATGTTCAGACACTGGGTGATGTGATGCCTATATTCAGATACTGGGTGAAGAACTGCCTATGGTCAAACACTGGGTGATGTGCTGCTTATGTTAAGACTGGGTGATGCGCTGCCTTTGATCAGACACTGGATGACGTACTGCCTATGTTCAGACACTGGGTGAAGTGCAGCATATTTTAAGAAACTGGGTGACATGCTGCCTATGGTCAGACACAGGGTACGTGCTGTCCATATTCCGTCACTGGGTGACGTGCTGCCTATATTCAGACACTGGGTGTGGTGCTGCCTATGTTCAGGCACTGGGTGATGTGCTGCCTATGTTCAGGCACTGTGTGAAGTGCTGCTTATGTTCAGACTTTGGGTGATGTGCTGCCTATGTTCAGACACTTGGTACGTGCTGCCTATGATCAGACACTGGGTGAAGTGCTGCCTATGTTCAGACCCCGGCTGATGTGCTGCCTATGTTTAGACACTGGCTGACGTGCTGCCTATGGTCAGACACAGGGTACATTCTGTCTATATTCCATCACTGGGTGACGTGCTGCCTATGTTAAGGCACTGGGTGACGTGCTGCCCATATTCAGACACTGTGTGAAGTGCTGCCTATATTCAGGCACTGGGTGATGTGCTGCCTATGTTAAGGCACTGGATGACGTGCAACTTATGTTCCGACACTGGGTGAAGTGCTGCCTATATCCAGGCACTGGCTGATGTGCTGCTTATGTTCTGAGTCTGGGTGATGCGCTGCCTATGATCAGACAATGGGTGACGTACTGCCTACGTTCAGACACTAGATGATGTGCTGCCTAATTTCAAACACTCCGTGATGTGCTGCCTATGATCAGACACTGGCTGATGTGCTGCCTAAATTCTGATACTGGGTGATATGCTGCCTATATTCAGACACTGGGTACGTGCTGCCTATGTTCAGACACTGGGTGAAGTGCAGCATATTTTAAGAAACTGGGTGATGTGCTGCCTATGTTCAGATATTGGGTGATGTGCTGCCTATGTTAAGGCACTGGGTGACGTGCTGCCTATGTTCAGACACTGGGTAAGTGCTGCCTATGATCAGACACAGGGTACGTGCTGTCTATATTCCGTCACTGAGTGACGTGCTGCCTATGTTCAGACACTGGGTGACGTGCTGCCTATAATCAGGCACTGGGTGCGTGCTGCCTATGACCAGACACTGGGTGATGTGCGGCCTATGTTCAGACACTGGGTGATGTGCTGCCTATGTTAAGGCACTGAGTGACGTGCTGCTTATGTTCCGACACTGGGTGATGTGCTGCCTATATTCAGGCACTGGCTGATGTGCTGCTTATGTTCTGAGTCTGGGTGACGTACTGCCTATGTTCAAACACTAGATGCTGTGCTGCCTAATTTGAGACACTCCATGATGTGCTGCCTATGCTCAGACACTGGGTGATATGCTGCCTGTAATCGGACACTGGGTGACATGCTGCCTGTAATCAGACACTGGGTGCGTGCTGCCTATATTCAGACACTGGGTGCGTGCTGCCTATGACCAGACACTGGGTGATGTGCTGCCTATGATCAGACACTGGGTGATGTGCTGCCTATGGTCAGACACTGGGTGACGTGCTGCCCATGTTCAGACACTGGGTGATGTGCTGCCTATGTTCAGACACTAGGTGATGTGCTGCCCATGTTCAGACACTGGGTGATGTGCTGCCTATGTTCAGACACTGGGTGATGTGCTGCCTATGTTCAGACACTGGGTGATGTGCTGCCCATGTTCAGACACTGGGTGATGTGCTGCCCATGTTCAGACACTGTGTGAAGTGCTGCCTAAATTCAAACACTGGGTGATGTGCTGCCTATGTAAAGGCCTTGGGTGACCTGCTGCTTATGTTCAGAGTCTGGGCGATGCGCTGCCTATGATCAGACACTGGATGACGTACTGCCTATGTTCAGACACTGGGTGAAGTGCAGCACAATGTAAGACACTGGGTGATGTGCGGCCTATGTTCAGACACAGTGTACGTGCTGAGTATATTTAGACACTGGGTGAAGTGCTGCCTATATTCAAACACAGGGTGATGTGCTGCCTATGTTCAGACACTGGGTACGTGCTGCCTATGATCAGACACAGTGTACGTGCTGCCTATATTCCGTCACTGGGTGATGTGCTGCCTATGTTCAGACACTGGATGATGTGATACCTACATTCAGACACTGGGTGAAGTGCTGCCTATATTCAAACACAGGGTGATGTGCTGCCTATGTTCAGACACTGGGTGATGTGCTGCCCGTGTTCAGACACTGGGTGACGTACTGCCTATGTTCAGACACTGGGTGATGTGCTGCCCGTGTTCAGACACTGGGTGACGTACTGCCTATGTTCAGACACTGGGTACGTGCTGCCAAATTTCAGATACTGGGTACGTGCTGCCTATGATCAGACACTGGGTGTGGTGCTGCCTATGTTCAGGCACTGTGTGAAGTGCTGCTTATGTACAGACTTTGGGTGATGTGCTGCCTGTGTTCAGGCACTGTGTGAAGTGCTGCTTATGTACAGACTTTGGGTGATGTGCTGCCTGTGTTCAGACACAGTGTACGTGCTGCCTATATTCCGTCACTGGGTGAAGTGCTGCCTATGTTCAGACACAGGGTGCGTGCTGCCTATGATCAGACACTGGGTGATGTGCTGAGTATATTTAGACACTCGGTGAAGTGCTGCCTATGTTCAGACACTGGGTGATGTGATACCTACATTCAGATACTGGGTGAAGAGCTGCCTATGTTCAGATTCTGGGTGAAGTGCTGTGTATATTTAGACACTGGCTGATGTGCTGCCTATAATCCAACACAGGGTGATGTGCTGCCTATGTTAAGACACTGGGTGATGTGCTGCCTGTGTTCAGACACTAGCTGATGTGCTGCCTAAGTTCAGAAACCGGGTGATGTGCTGCCTATGTTATGACACTGGGTAATGTGCTGCCTATACTCAGACACTGGCTGATGTGCTGCCTATGTTCAGACACTGGGTGATGTGCTGCATATGTTCAGACACTGGGTGACATGCTGCCTATAATCAGACAATTGGCGATGTGCTGCCCATGTTCAGGCACTGTGTGAAGTGCTACCTATATTCAGTCACTGGGTGATGTGCTGCCTATATTCAGACACTGGGTGATGTGCTGCCTATGTTCAGACACTGGGTACGTGCTGCCTATGATCAGACACAGTGTACGTGCTGCCTATATTCCGTCACTGGGTGATGTGCTGCCTATGTTCAGACACTGGATGATGTGATACCTACATTCAGACACTGGGTGAAGAGCTGCCTATGTTCAGATACTGGGTGAAGGGCTGTGTATATTTAGACACTGGGTGAAGTGCTGCCTATATTCAAACACAGGGTGATGTGCTGCCTATGTTAAGACACTGGGTGATGTGCTGCCTGTGTTAAGACACTGGGTGACGTGCTGCCTATGTTAAGACACTGGGTGATGTGCTGCCTGTGTTCAGACACCAGCTGACATGCTGCCTATGTTCAGACACTGGGTACGTGCTGCCTATGATCAGACACAGTGTACGTGCTGCCTATATTCCGTCACTGGGTGATGTGCTGCCTATGTTCAGACACTGGGTGATGTGCTGCCTATGTTATGACACTGGGTAATGTGCTGCCTATACTCAGACACTGGCTGACGTGCTGCCTATGTTCAGACACTGGGTGATGTGCTGCATATGTTCAGACACTGGGTGACATGCTGCCTATAATCAGACAATTGGTGATGTGCTGCCTATGTTCAGGCACTGTGTGAAGTGCTACCTATATTCAGTCACTGGGTGATGTGCTGCCTATATTCAGACACTGGGTGATGTGCTGCCTATGTTCAGACACTGGGTACGTGCTGCCTATGATCAGACACAGTGTACGTGCTGCCTATATTCCGTCACTGGGTGATGTGCTGCCTATGTTCAGACACTGGGTGATGTGCTGCCTATATTCAGACACTGGGTGAGGTGCTGCCCATGTTCAGACACTGGGTGATGTGCTGCCTATGTTCAGACACTGGGTGATGTGCTGCCTATGTTCAGACACTGGGTGACGTACTGCCTATGTTCAGACACTGGGTACGTGCTGCCAAATTTCAGATACTGGGTACGTGCTGCCTATGATCAGACACTGGGTGTGGTGCTGCCTATGTTCAGGCACTGGGTGATGTGCTGCCTATGTTCAGGCACTGTGTGAAGTGCTGCTTATGTTCAGACTTTGGGTGATGTGCTGCCTATGATCAGACACAGTGTACGTGCTGCCTATGATCAGACACTGGGTGATGTGCTGCCTATGTTAAGGCACTGAGTGACGTGCTGCTTATGTTCCGACACTGGGTGATGTGCTGCCTATATTCAGGCACTGGCTGATGTGCTGCTTATGTTCAGAGCCTGGGTGATGTGCTGCCTACGATCAGACAATGGGTGACGTACTGCCTATGTTCAGACACTAGATGATGTGCTGCCTAATTTGAGACACTCCGTGATGTGCTGCCTATGCTCAGACACTGGGTGATATGCTGCCTGTAATCGGACACTGGGTGACATGCTGCCTGTAATCAGACACTGGGTGCGTGCTGCCTATATTCAGACACTGGGTGCGTGCTGCCTATGACCAGACACTGGGTGATGTGCTGCCTATGATCAGACACTGGGTGATGTGCTTCCTATGTTCAGACACTGGGTGACGTGCTGCCCAAATTCAGACACTGGGTGATGTGCTGCCTATGTAAAGGCCTTGGGTGACCTGCTGCTTATGTTCAGACTCTGGGTGATGCGCTGCCTATGATCAGACACTGGATGACGTACTGCCTATGTTCGGACACTGGGTGAAGTGCAACACAATTTAAGACACTGGGTGATGTGCGGCCTATATTCAGACTCTGGGTACATGCTGCCTATGAGCAGACACAGTGTACGTGCTGCCTATATTCTGTCATTGGGTGACGTGCTGCCTATGTTCAGACACTGGGTGATGTGCTGCCTATGTTCAGACACTGGGTGACGTACTGCCTCTGTTCAGACACTGGGTGACGTACTGCCTATGTTCAGACACTGGGTACGTGCTGCCTATGTTCAGATACTGGGTGTGGTGCTGCCTGTGTTCAGGCACTGGGTGATGTGCTGCCTATGTTCAGGCACTGTGTGAAGTGCTGCTTATGGTCAGACTTTGGGTGATGTGCTGCCTATGTTCAGACACTGGGTACGTGCTGCCTATGATCAGACACTGGGTGATGTGCTGCCTATGTTCAGACCTCGGCTGATGTGCTGCCTATGTTTAGACACTGGCTGACGTGCTGCCTATGATCAGACACAGGGTACATACTGTCTATATTCCGTCACTGGGTGACGTGCTGCTTATGTTCAGACACTGGGTGACGTGCTGCCTACGTTCAGACACTGGGTGAGGTGCTGCCTATGTTCAGACACTGGGTGAGGTGCTGCTTACGTTCAGACACAGGGTGACGTACTGCCTACGTTTAGACACTGGGTGATGTGCTGCCTATGACCAGACACTAGGTGATGTGCTGCCTATGTTCAGACACTGGGTGACGTGCTGCCCATGTTCAGACACTGGGTGATGTGCTGCCCATGTTCAGGCACTGGGTGATGTGCTGCCTATGTTCCGACACTGTGTGATGTGCTGCCTTTAATCAGACACTGGTTGCGTGCTGCCTATGACCAGACACTGGGTGATGTGCTGCCTATGACCAGACACTGGGTGATGTGCTGCCTATGACCAGACACTGGGTGTTGTGCTGCCTATATTCAGACACTGGGTGACGTGCTGCCTATATTCAGACACTGGGTGATGTGCTGCCTATGTTCAGACACTGGGTGTTGTGCTGCCTATATTCAGACACTGGGTGACGTGCTGCCTATATTCAGACACTGGGTGATGTGCTGCCTATGTTCGACACTGGGTGATGTGCTGCCCATGTTCAGACACTGGGTGACATGCTGCCCATGTTCAGACACTGTGTGAAGTGCTGCCTATGTTCAGACCCCAGCTGATGTGCTGCCTATGTTTAGACACTGGCTAACGTGCTGCCTATGTTTAGATACTGGGTACGTGTTGCCTATGATCAGACACAGGGTACATGCTGTCTATATTCCGTCACTGGGTGATGTGCTGCCTATGTTCAGATACTGGGTGACGTGCTGCCTATGTTCAGACACTGGGTGACGTGCTGCCCATGTTCAGACACTGTGTGATATGCTGCCTATTTTAAGGCACTGGGTGACGTGCTGCTTATGTTCCAACACTGGGTGAAGTGCTACCTATATTCAGGCACTGGCTGATGTGCTGCTTATGTTTAGAGTCTGGGTGATGCGCTGCCTATGATCAGACAATGGGTGACGTACTGCCTATGTTCAGACACTAGATGATGTGCTGCCTATGTTCAGACACTCCGTGATGTGCTGCCTATGTTCAGACACTGGGTGATGTGCTGGCTAAATTCTGACACTGGGTGACGTGCTGCCTATGTTGAGACACTGGGTGACGTGCTGCCTATTTTCAGACACTGGGTGATGTGCTGACTAGGTTCAGACACTGGGTGACAAGTTGCCTATGATCAGACACTGGATGACGTGCTGTATGTGTTCAGACTTGGGTGATGTGCTAGCTATGTCCAGACAGTGGGTGACTTGCTGCCTATGTTCAGACACTGGGCGAGGAGCTGCCTATATTCAGACTCTGGGTGATGTGCTGCCTATATTCAGACACTGGGTGACTTGCTGCCTATGGGCACACACTGGGTACGCGCTGACTATTTTCAGACACTAGGACATGCTGCCTATGTTCAGACACTGGTTGAAGGCTGAAGGAGTGGAATCACTCTTTGTTCTGATAATAGAACACAATGTGTCCATCTGTGGGTCTTCAATGCTGCCGAATTCCTAGTCTTGACCTGTGGTTGATGCTGTAGCTTTCTTTTTGCCAGATTTCAATGAGGATGTCATTACCGATGCCAAGATATTTTGTTTATTGTTCTTTGCTGAGGAATGGGTCAGAGAATTGCTCACGCAGCACGCTGGGCTGATACTGGCATCTAATAAATGTGTCCTCCTCTCCCCCCTTCTCCAGTAGCCTGGTCAGCTTTGTGTGGCATCTGCTCGTACTCCATGTCATGTTCGATTCTGCTGTGCATTCACATTCAGAAAGCTTGAAGTCAGTAAAATATGCCTGCCACACCATTCCTCCAGGCCACTTGGAACAAAGATAGAAAGTGTCACATACTTGTGCAGTCATGGCAGCAACCAGAAGAATCTAACCTGCAATGAATCAGTAAGTAGTGAATGCTTCCTTTAGGTAATAACAGGGAGCTAGCTCTCTTCTTGCTTTGTTCATATGTTCAACTGTGTGAGGTTGAGGGTCAATGTTAACTCGGATGTTGAGCTCCAATAGGACTAATGACAAGGTACTGTTGTACTTGGATTGAAATCATGATCTATCTGCTCTCTGTTCTTCCATGCCTGAAAGTTTGCACACTCCAAAACAATGTCATTTTGGAACTCCAAGAGCACTTTTAGAGCTCAAACAAGCAGATGTTAAAGAGCACAATTTCTTGTAATTTTATAGAACATCCTTTCTGCAATATGTTACTAAACACTTTCAGAAAACTAAGTGGACAATGTCTACTGGCTTCCTTCACCCACCTATTTCATAGCTTCTTTTAAAAAATATTACATTTCCAAAACATACCTAGTTTTTTTTATGAAAGTCACATTGGATGTCCTCACTATGTCTCAATCATACCAAGTAAGAATATATTGCTTTTCCAATAATCCCCTTAAGCATCTTTCTATTACTGTTGTCACAGTAATGGGTCTGCAGTCACCCAGATCTGTGTTGTCACCTTCTGAAAAGACGGAGACTACATTAACTTCATTCTAGCCTAAGAAACCTACTGCAGGATGCACTGAGCTATTAAAAATCTGGGCTTGGAATTGCACAACATGGCCAGTGATGTGTGGGCAAATGCACCTATTACGATTGAATAAAATCAAATTATATGTTAGAGATAAAAAGAAGTAACTGAAAAGACTTTTTTTTAAATACTGCATCTAACATGTTACACCTCTTTCCAGTGAGTTAACTCTAATTATAGGCTATTAAACTTTTAGCTGCTTCTTTGTGAAAGTAGTCAGTAGATTTGTACTCTTGACCTCCATCTGTTTCTCTTCCCCTCGCTTTGATTTCTTTTTTCTTTGCTCACTTGACCATGCCTGTTTTGCGTCAAAAGAACTATTAACCCTGCTCTTTCCCCTCAGGATGCTGAAGCACCTTCTGTTATATTTGGAAATTATGAGATTATTTGTTTAGGGGATAACTAATATTATTGTGGAACTCCAAACTCCTTTTAAAAATGAGAAATTACATTGTAAATAGTTATTCAAAGATAAAATCAACCCCAAGCACAGGATTCTAAAATTTGTGCAATGTAATTACTTTATTTGTTTCTGTATCAAACTTGCCAATTGACTAATGATTGATTGGTCACCGTATTTCTTGAAAATGAGTGGGGTAAGGGAAGTCTGTTTGGCTGATGAGGCACTTCCATGGTTTCTTTGGCAATGGAGAGAGGAAATGAATTAACACTCGATGAAGAATTGGCAATGTGACATGTGAAACAGGCAACCTCACAGTACACCAGTGCACTGACTCTCCGAACTGGATCATGTCACCTTGAGATGAACATCCAACAGAAGGGAGCAGAAGATCTCCCCAGTTCCAGGTAAAGGAAGCATTATAGTTTTGTAACAGGTACTGTGATCCTTCCAAGATAAGTAGTTAGAAAAATCTTTGTGCCAGTCAGCTATATGAATTTTAACTGAGTGTGCCTTCTGCCTATTTAGTGGTCATAAAAACACAACTCTTGGAGCCCTGCGTTTGGATTCCCTGAGATAAGATAAGTGTGGTAATAGTGGGGCTAAATTAACTATCAGATGTCTATCACGATCACTGTGATGGATTTCCACAGATTGAGAACAAGCTCAAATAAATCTAGGTCATACATTCACTGACAGAACATCTTGGAGGTTCTTATTTAATGCAACAGGGTTTGTTTTATTTGCTTAACAACATCTGAGCTGATTTCCCTTCTAATGTCCAGGTGAGGAGGGACATATTGAATCCCCTCTTTCAACCTACCTCAGTTGATATCTTGTATCATCAGTGTTAGTGATTGTTTCAGGTATCCTTCGAGTCTTCAGTGTTGTGAAGTTTCATTTTAGTCAGCTTTGCCACCAGACACATTTTCTTCCTGACAGTGTACTTTCTCTAGTTGGTTCCAGTCACCAATCCATCTCCTCTGTTCTGCCAATAAGTCTTTTTCTGTATTTTGATTGTCTGACTTTACTGTTTCCAAACTTGATGATTGCAAGTAACATCTTTCATCTCAATATGAGAAGCTTATCGTACAGGTGTACATCAAATTAGGAGACGAGGGCTTTTTCACACCTAATTGGATTAACTATTTTCAATTTATTTTCATAAAATATTAATTTCATTTCAGTGGATTATGTTTATTTCACATTGGTTTCGTACAGTTTGGATAACCCCAGTAGTCAGCTGTTTGTTGAGGTCATTTTAAGGCAGTTTTTCTTTTCTTTTTGCAAACCATTTCAGTCCATGAAAGACCAAGGTTTTAAAATCAGATGTCGGATGTCAACAATCAGTGGTCCATAATTTATCACTATTGGGTCATCTAGGCAGGAGCTGTGCAACCAAGGTGAACTGAGACTGTCATTGCTAATCCATTGCTGAAATTAGCATTCCAGGCTAAATCCCAATATCTCACTGATTGACCTTCATTATAGATAACTAAGTGGCTATTAATAGAGTCTAAACCACAAAACCTAGGGTCTTCTGGCTGTGACCAGCAGACAAAAGGGCAACAGGACAGCAATACCTGCAATATAATATAAGTCAGGGCACTTACCTTTTTATCTTCAATTTTCTGCTTGTACCACCCAGTCGAGAAGCGAAAATGTGAGGGTGATCACCAAAGCCACCAATGCTATCTGATTATTCAGTGGAAGTGTAGTTACCAATCTGGTCAGCAGTGGCATTATTGAGATGAAAGCCCTGAAATGAGGAATTAAATGAACGAGTGAAGATTTTTTTTTGTGTTTGCCAAGTCGAAAAATGCTAAAGCAGAGGATTGGTAATTTATTGCTGAAGTTGCACTTGCCTGAACTGCTCACCAAAGCAAAATGTCGCAGCTGCTGAAAACCTGAATTCAAAATAGAAAGTGCTCAGTTAGGTCAAGTGACATTGGTATATGAGAAACTGAGCTAACTTCTCAGGTCATTTATTTTTCAGCAGAAAAATCAGTAATCTGACATGTTAATGTTTTTCTCTCTCTTTCCACAGATGCTGCTTGTCCTGCTGCATATTTCCAGCATTTTCTGTGGATTCAGCACAGTTTGAAATCAGAGTAATGATCCATCAATTCTCTACACAAATAATGTCCCTTCACCTTTACTGTAGTAGAATACAGCTTCACTGCACCGATGGATCACATCAGTTATTAACACATCAGTCAAGTGTTCTCTTCTGGTAAAATTATCAAGTTAATTGCCAGGATCCTTCAGTTCAAGTGCTGACTACCTCTAAATCAAGACACTCAAATCCAGCTATGCATTTGGGATGACAATACAGCTTGATATTCCTATTTGATACTGAAGCAGTGCTATTGAACTGTGTTTCAAATGAAATGTAAACTGTCTGCTCAGGTTGATATTAAGAATTTCTGGCATTTTGTAAAAAGGTGTGGGGAGGTCACTCAATGTCTTACCCAGCATTCCCTCTCACAGTAACATAATCTTAATTTGTACTTCCTAGAGTCACATGATTAGATTAGATTAGATTTTCTACAGTGTGGAAACAGGCCCTTCGGCCCAACCAGTCTACATCGACCCTATGAAGGGTAACACACCCAGACCCATTTCCCTCTGACTAATGCACCTAACATTATGGGCAATTTAGTGTGGCCAATCCACCTGACCTGCACATCTTTGGACTGTGGGAGGAAACCCGCACAGACACAGGGAAGATGTGCAAACTCCACACAGACAGTCACCTGAGGTAAATATATTGCATGAATAAAAACACTTTTGTCTTGCATTCAATAAGTCAATCCACAAGAATACCAATATAAAGCAAAAACATGTTTATGGTAGGAGAGTGCTGAATGATTGGCTAATCAGCCGTCATTGCGAGAGATGAAGCCATGGAGAATGCACCAGTTAATGATGACTGACAGATAACTTCAAGTTTTATAAAAGGATTCAATATGGTAAATAGAAAGATGTTTATTCTAATGGAGAAATCCAAAACTGAGGGAAAATCTTAAAATTACAGTTAAATCTAATGTGTTTAAGAAACAATTCCGGTAGCATTTTCTCACTGCGGGTGGTGAAAATTAGCAATCCTTTCCAAAAGTAGATGTTGCTGTTGAGTTAATTGAAAGCTTCGAGACTGAGACTGACATGAGGTTTTAATTAGATAAGGTGTCAAGGAATATATGTCAAAGATGGAGTCAAGGTGCAGATCTGGCCTAATTGAATGAGGAAATCAGCACTCAGGGGCTTGCTTGGCCGTACTCAACTTCCCAATGTTTTAGCGCTCCATTGATTCATTGGTTGTTTGTGCAAATTGGGTGATAACAACTGTGCTACAAAAATAATCTATTGGTTGCAATTGCTCTAGAGATTCCTGACATGAGGCTCTGCCAAGATGCTGTACAAAGGCCTTTTCCCTTTATGCTAAATGATGAACAATTTTATAATGTGGTCCCTGATTGAAGACTGCCCAAACCAACTTCCTGTAGGTTCTTTAGGTACACCATAGAAATAAGATTTTGCTTCTGCTCTAAGTTGAAACTCCATTTTGGGGTTAGATAGGACTGCATGTTATCCCACTGCGCCACCTAGGAACATCAAATTAAAACAGCAGTTACTTCTACCTCATGTTAACACACATTGTGGTACTGTAGCTCTGCCAGAAGGCATTTCCCTCATTCGTATTTCCTCAGTCTGGCTGCCATCTTCAAAGTTCAGAAAGCATCTAATATTCATCTGTAGCTCTGTGTGAGATTTGTGCAGAACAAAGTGCCAAAAATTTGCCTTAAAACTGAACAATATTTCTTCTATTAAAATATAATCCTCTATTTAATTTCACTTCACTTCAACCCATGAGCAATCTATGTGATATGCCTTATTGTTCACTTTACCTATTACCAGTGAATGCCAATTTAGGGCAGGCTTTATATCTTGTAATATAACACAAGGTCTTTTTCAATTTCTCTTTAACAATTCATGGCTGTCTTTACCGTCTGCTGTCTTGCTGGAAAACCTCACACACTTATAGCATAGATTGATAGATTCATCGAGTCACATAACACAGAAACAGACCCTCAGTCCAACCAGTTCATGCCCATGTTAGGGAACTGGAGGTGAGCATCTTACAAATGAAATGGCGGTGCACACCCTTGTGATATACCATCATGCTCTGAGGGGAATGAGCCTTCAGGTTTGGCACTGTATTAATAAAATTATCCTTCTTAACTGTCTCATTTGTGGTAGATGGGACCTTTGCAGCAATGTTGTAAACTCAAATGAACTTCCCAGAGGCACTGGGTCCCAATTTCAAGACCAGTGTTTTGCTGGCATTATGGAATTATTTCTGCTGGCTTAGCCGACATTTGTCTGGCAGGTAATTTAACTTATCTGCGTTCTCCAGAGGAAAAAAAGTCAGGAAAAAAAATCTAGCGTGGCAGCTTCCACTGAATGACATTTGAACCGTGGTTTGCCTCCTAACTATGAAGGACAGAACGCACCCCTCAATGTCTTTTCAGGAGGATTTGAAAGCCAAGGGAGTGCCTAGGAATTGCCTTCCTTAAAACATTCCAGTAATAAGTGACTCTGGTGTTAAAAGTGTCAGCATTATAATACCATGGGGCTACTTACTAAGATTGTGAGCCACAACACATGACCAGCTTTCATAATTGCTATTATCAGCATGAGGAACGAACAGGATCATATGAAGAACCAGGGCATTTCATTTCAGATTAAAAAGGAACTAAAACACACTACGCAAGAAGATACAGTCACCTCGACACTCAAAGTCAAATCTGTGGAACTTATTAATAAAACATATCCCCAAGACATTGTTGACATTAACTTATAGGATAGACCACTCTAAAATGATGAAAAGTCACATCATGTTAGATAAAATGCTTTATATTTGGCCCATTAGTTTAAGGACATGTGGTCTAATTAGTGAAGCCAGTGATTTATGGATGGCTGAAGATGGGAGCATCTAGAATGAGACAATAGCTTCCTTCATGTTAACATGATAAACAGTGGTGGGTGTATAATGCATGAATATGGAATTTCAAAAAGAAATTCTACAGCAGCTAAAATTTCAATAGTCTATGAAGGTTTGACAAACTTAACTATCAACATATCAACAATAACGCCAAAGTGTTCATCCAAAACAAAACAGAAATTGCTGGAGGAAGTCAGCAGCCCTGACAGCATCTGTGCAAGGAAAACAGATAGAAATAGAAGGAAACAGTGTTTCGAGTCCAGTGACCAGTCCAATTCAGTTCTGATTCTGCCAGACCTGCTGACTTTCTCCAGCAATATCTGTTTCTGTTTCAGATTTTCTTTGTTTGATTTTAGTGTTCATTCAAGATGGCTCAACTACTGTTTTAATTTATCTTTCTTCGAGCCAGCCATTAACATACAGGACTCAACGTGAGGGCATTTAAATGACAATGTGCTTAAAAAATAAAGGGATCTTAGTGTCATGGTATTAGATTAAACATGGCTAGGAATCTTGCTCCTGATTACCATCTACTTCCCTTTACCTCTTATTCCACCAGCAATGAAGTTAAGCATGCAAAAGGTCTTCTTAACCACCCCGTCTACGTGTGATGCAAATTTTGAAGAATTATGTGCCTGAACCCTTAAGTCTCTCTGCTCTTCGTTGCTCAGACCAATGCGTATAAGAGTTAGGATGTCATAGAGAGGTTGTACAGGACATTGGTGAGGCATTGGGGTGGCACGGTGGCTCAGTGGTTAGCACTGCTGCCTCACAGCACCAGGGTCCCAAGTTTGATTCCAGCCTTGGGCGATTGTCTGTGTGGAGTGTGCACATTCTCCCCGTGTCTGTGTGGGTTTCCTCCGGATGCTCTGGTTTCCTCCCACAGTCCAAAAATGTGCAGGTCAGGTGAATTGGCCATGCTAAATTGCCTATGGTGTTAGGTGCATCATTCAGAGGGAAATGGGTCTGGATAGGTTACTCTTCGGAGGGTCGGTGTGGACTTGTTGGGCCAAAGAGCCTGTTTCCACACTGCAGGGAATCTAACCTAATCTTCTGGAATACCGTATGCAGTTCTGGTCACCCTGTTATAGGAAGGATATTATCAAATTGGGGAGGGTTCAGAAAAGACTTACAAAGACATTGCTGGGAATTGAGGTTTTGAGTTAAAAAGATAGGCAGGGACATTTTTTCACTGGAGAGTAAGAGATTGAGGGGTGACCTTATAGAGGTTTATAAAATCGTGGGTGACACAAATAAAGTGAAGAGCAAGGATCTTTTCCCTAGGGTGGGTGAATTCTGAACTAGGGGACATATTTTTAAGGTAAGAGGAGAAAGATTTTTAAAAGACATGAGAGACAGCTTTTTTACACAGAGAGTCGTTCGTATGTGGAATGCACTGTCAGAGGAAGCAGTGGATGCGGGTAGAGTAAACAAAGCTTTTCACTGTATTTCAGTTCACAAGACAATAAATCAATCAATCAATTAATCAAGTTGGAACATTTTAAAGATATTTGGAAAGTACATGAATAGGAAAGATTTGGAGGGATATAGGCCAAACGCAGGCAAGTGGACTACATTGGTTTGGGTACATGGTTGGCATGGGCTAGTTGGACTGAAGGGTCTATTTCTATGCTATATGACTATGATTATATACATGAGAAAATGTGAAATTTTCCATTTTGGCAGGAAGAGTAAAAACAAAGCATATTATCAAAATGGTGAGACATTATTGAACCCTGAGAAACAGAGGGATGTGTATCCTAGTGTATGAATCATAAACGCTTGGTATGGAGATACAAGAAGTAATTAGGAAAGTTACTGCAATGTTATCACATCACAAGGAGATTTGAATACAAAGGTAGGGAGATTATGCTTCATTTATACAGGGGACTGGTGAGATCAAATCTGAAGTATTATGTTCAGTATGGGTCGCTTTATATAAGGAAGAACGTAAATACACTGGAGACAGTTCAGAGGTTTGGAAATGAGTGGCTGTCTCATGAGGAAAGGTCGGACAGGGTAGCTTTATATTTGCTGCAGTTTAGAAAAATGAAAGGCAAAGTGATTGAAATATGACAAAGGCCAAAAAGAGAGAATGTTTCATCTTCTAGAAGAATCTAGAATCAGGGGTCATTGTTTAAAAATCAGGATCATCCATTTAAAACAGAGATCAAGTGATTTTTTTTCTTGTCAGGGAGTCATAAGTCTTTGGAATGCTCTTCCTGAAAAGGCAGTGGAAGCAGAACCCTTGGGTATATTTGTAAGGCCACAATTCTTGTTTAGAAAGGGGTTGAAAGGTTATCAGGAGTAGACGGGAATGTAAATTTGAGGTGACAATCAAAGTAGCCATGATCATATTGAATGGTGGAGCAGGCTGAATGGCCTACTCTTGCGTCTTGTTCATGTTCTCACATGTTTGTGTGCCCTATCCAGTAAGCTGGGTGTGCTGCATTGCTGAAGCGGCTAGCTTTTGAATGAGGTGTTAATCTAAGAACATGTCTCTCCTCTTAGGTAGGCCTGAAAGAGCCCTACACTTTCCATCACATTTTGCAAAGAAGTGTAGAGGAATTCTCCGAGTATCTTAGGCAAAGTTCATTCTTTGACTGACCTCACTGAATTATTGAAGCATGCAGCACTTTTAGCAGCATGTGAGGAGAGAGAAGCAGAGCTAACATTTCCAATTGATTCATTAGTTCTGATAAAGGTCACTGGACTTTACTGTTAACTTCCATCTTCATGAAGCAGCGAGACCTGCTGAACATTTCCAGTACTTTCTGGTTTAATTTCTAATTTCTTACATCTGCTGTACTTTGCTTCAGTCTTAAAGTTGTATTAAAAAGTAGTTTGGTCATTATTCTACTGCATTTCTAAGACCTTGCTGTGTAAAAATCAGCTAATATAAGAATGACTACATTTTGAAAATTAATTTTATCGAAAGACACTTGACAATGTGAAAAGTGGTATTTTTTAATTTCCTCACTATGTAGTTGATTATATGACTTTTCAAAGAACATGCTACTTCATGTGTCCAATACTGATTTATTTGTTTTTAGTTATGTATAAAATTGTTATTTTTCTCCCTGTGCAGCCCATTTAGCGTAACATTGGCATGAGACAGAACACATTCAGCAGTTATATTGTAGTCAGTCTAGTTCAGTGGTCTCAGGACAGGAATGACACCTTAGAGACTTATCTGGATGAAACAGGTATCGATGACTCTCAGCAGCCCACTCCCAAGTTAGCTCCTCTGCATTTTCTATTTAATAGCTGTGGGGAATATCTCACCTACTTGCTGTATGTTTATTTTCCCAAATGGTCTCTGACAAATTGCAGACTCTGGGCTGCAAACCAATGCAGTTTCTTGTTGGACTGTCCACTGCAAACTGTAAGATTCTGTGCCCTTGCAGTTTGATCAGGAATCTAAGACCGACTTTGTGGTTGGCACTTCACCGCATTAGAAATGTTTGTGTAAATTCAGAGCAATTTGGGTTCTCAGCAGCTGACTAGCTCCCCCTTCAGAAATTTATGCTGCTTGCAAATTGTTCAACATTGAATGACCCTCATTTCTTTCTTTCAAATGTTAGTCCAATATAACACATGACAGACAAGTAAAACACACGTGTTTCGCACTGAAAGCGGGTGTCCCCCGTAATTATCCCATAGATTCCTCATGGAGATCTATTAGAACTACAATACCAATCTTCTAATGCCCTTTGGAAGAGTTAGGCTCACAAATTTGTTGAAATTAAAAGTGCCTGTATAGCAAAACCTGAAGGACTGTTTGCAAAGAAAGGAAACCTCCATTTACACTTATTAAATAGCGACATTATTCAAAAATTAATAAATTCATTTTAACATGGACTCTACTGTTCTGTTAATCTAGGATGGTTTCAGAATTGATTCATCAAAATAACACCGAGGCCGGAGGGGTTAAGTTATCAGGCAGGTATTGACTAGGCTTGTAATCCCATGCGTTTAAGAGATCAAAGGATGACTTTATTGAAATGTTTAATGGAGTTGAAAGGATGAATTTAGAAAACACTATTTCTCCTGGTGGGAGAATCTGGAACCAAGTGATGAAAGAACAGGTTAATGGGTGATGTCAGGAAGCAAGTCTTTACAGGTAGGACTATGGAAATCTAGTACTCTCCCATAAAAACAAACAAACTTTAGATCAATTTAAGATGTCAAAGCTACAAGTGTCAGATTTTTGTTCGACAAGGCTGTACAGACATACGGAGGTAAAGCAGGGAGATGAAAATGATCAGCTATGATCCAGTTGGATTGTAGAGCAGGCTCAAGAGGCTAATTTGCTTCATCATGTTCATATCTAACACTTTTAATCTGAACTGTTACAGTACGAACATTACTCACTCAATTCCTTTGGACCAGGTATGAAGTCCTACCCATCAGGACTATATACGAGAGATACACTGGGCGGAACTTTCTGCAGGCAACTGATTTCTCAGTCAGTAGTAACAGAGCCAACGAAACATCAATGTCATTTCTTTTTGAGAAAGCAGATCACAGTTGTAAATCTTACTGAAATTCATAGAATCATGGAGATGTACGACACAGAAACAGACCCTTCATTCCAACTCGTCCATGCCAATCAAATATCCCAAATTAATCTAGCCCCATTTGCCAGCATTTATTCCATATCCCTCTAAACCCTTCCCTGTTCATATACCAATCCAGATGCCGTTACAATGTTGTAATTGTACCAGCCTCCATCACTTCCTCTGGCAGCTTGTTCCATTCACATACCACCCTCTACGTGAAGAAGTTGTCCCTTAGGTCCTTTTCAAATCTTTCCCCTCTCACCTTAAACATTTACCCTCTCATTTTGAACTTTCCAACACAGACACATCAAGGTTACTTTTATCGGATTTGAATGAGTGCTTTTCTCTGCCACTTTGCTACCAGTCACTAATTCATTCTTTTTCTTGATTCTGCTCCTGAGTTTTGATTTTGTATGAACATATTTCAAACTATTTCAAATGACGATTACTGTTAATAAAGTGCTGTCAATTTCTGTCAACAAATATTTGGGAACAAATTATGACTATATCCATGCCTGATATGATAAAGTATCAAGGTGCAGTAAGAGGGACAATGGACAGTGTTATATCCAAAAACACAACTTTTGCGAATTTGGAAACTGAGTTGAGACAGGAATCTTTCAAAGTTGAAAAGATCTGATCGATATAATAGAATTATGCCCTAATTAGATTTGCACATAGCTTTATAAGTATCATATTGAAAACCTCCCTCAGGAAGTCAGCACTGAGTCATGCCTTAATCATTGTTAATCTAATATACCATCGACCGATAAGGCACTCAGAAGTAGCACTTACAGTTACTCTTGACACTCCATTTGTAAAATGATATATTTAGAAAGGGATCATTGTTCTAATATCTGTACTTTGAACCTAGACTTGAATGTTATTATTTGGATCTGGTTTACCAAACTTATAAAGATGATTGAGTAGAATTTAATTATTACTGCTGGTTCAAATCACCAAAGTTTCATGACTAAAGTATTTAACACACCTATTTACATTTCTGCAGGGGTGCCACTTTATCTCCTCATCCTCAACTCTCTGTCTATACTTCTAGATTTAACCTAGATACCTTGACCCTATGGACTGCAGTGGTTTAAGCAAACAGCATCTGTGGATACACAGAGAGCTTGCAAAAACAGTGCATCTTAAGTGAAGTCAAGAAGTTGGGAATTGGGAATTTGGTGAGAGGGCAAGGTCATAGAGACATAGAGATGTACAGCACGGAAAGACACCCTTCGGTTCAACCCGTCCATGCCGACCAGATATCCCAACCCAATCTAGTCCCACCTGCCAGCACTCAGCCCATATCCCTCTAAACTCTTCCTATTCATATACCCATCCAAATGCCTCTTAAATGTTGTAATTGAACCAGTCTCCACCACTTCCTCTGGCAGCTCATTCCATACAGGTACCACCCTCTGCATGCCCCTTAGGTGTCTTTTATATCTTTTGTCTCTCACCCTAAACCTATGCCCTCTAGTTTTGGACTCCCCAACCCCAGGGAAAAGACTTTGTCTATTTACCCTATCCATGCCCCTCATAATTTTGTAAACCTCTATAAGGTCACCCCTCAGCCTCTGACACTCAGGGAAAATAGCCTCAGCCTGTTCAGCCTTTCCCTATAACTCAAATCCTCCAACCCTGACAACATCCTTGTAAATCTTTTCTGAACTCTTGAAAGTTTCACAACATCTTTCCGATAGGAAGGAGACCAGAATTGCATGCAATATTCCAACAGTGGTCTAACCAATGTCTTGTACAGCCACAACATGACCTCCCAACTCCTGTACTCAATACTCTGACCAATAAAGGAAAGCATACCAAACGCCTTCTTCACTATCCTATCTACCTGCGACTCCACTTTCAAGGAGCTATGAACCTGTACTCCAAGGTCTCTTTGTTCAGCAACACATCCTAGGACCTTACCATTAAGTGTATAAGTCCTGCTAAGATTTGCTTTCCCAAAATGCAGCACTACGCATTTATCTGAATTAAACTTCATCTACCACTTCTCAGTCCATTGGCCCATCTGGTTCAGATCCTGGTGTAATCTGAGGTAGCCCTTTTCACTGTCCACTATACCTCCAATTTTGGTGTCATCAGCAAACTTACTAACTGTACCTCTTATGCTCACATCCAAATCATTTATTTAAATGACAAAAAGTAGAGGGCCCAGCACCGATCCTTGTGGCACTCCACTGGTCACAGGCCTCCACCACCACCCTCTGTCTTCTACCTTTGAGCCAGTTCTGTATCCAAATGGCTAGTTCTTCCTGTATTCCATGAGATCTAACCTTGCTAACTAGTCTCCCATGGGGAATCTTGTCGAACACCTTACTGAAGTCCATATAAATCACATCTATTGCTCTGCCCTCATCAATACTCCTTGTTACTTCTTCAAAAAACTCAATCAAGTTTGTGAGACATGATTTCCCACGCACAAAACCATGTTGACTATCCCAAATCAGCCCTTGCCTTTCCAAATACATGTACATCCTGTCCCTCAGGATTCCCTCCAACAACTTGCCCACCACCGAGGTCAGGCTCACCAGCCTATAGTTCCCTGGCTTGTCTTTACCACCCTTCGTAAACAGTGGCACCACGTTTGCCAACCTCCAGTCTTCCGGCACCTCACCTGTGACTATCGATGATACAAATATCTCAGCAAAAGGCCCAGCAATCACTTCTCTGGCTTCCCACAGAGTCCTAGGGTACACCTGATCAGATCCTGGGGATTTATCCACTTTTACCCATTTCAAGACATCCAACACTTCCTCTTTTGTAATCTGGACATTTTGCAAGATGTCACCATCTACTTCCATACAGTCTATATCTTCTATATCCCTTTCCACAGCAAATACTGATGCAAAATATTCATTTAGTATCTCCCCCATATTCTGTGGCTCCACACAAAAGCCGCCTTTCTGATCTTTGAGGGGCCCTATTATCTCGCTAGTTACCCTTTTGTCCTTAATATATTTGTCAAAACCCTTTGGATTCTCCTTAATTCTATTTGCCAAAGCTATCTCAGGTCCCCTTTTTGCCCTCCTGATTTCCCTCTTAAGTATACTCCTGTGATAAGAACTGGTCCTAATGGGCAAAATCCCCTGGCCATGTCGAGTGCCTGACAGCAGGACCAGAGGTACATAAAATGTCCAATCAAAGGCTGGGTGACAGGGCCAATCAATGGACCGGGAGGGTGGGGCAGAAAATCATTGGCTGCACCATTCCACACGAGGCCAAAGGTCACCATATTTAAATGGCACTGGATACATGTCCACTCCCTGCAAACAGCAGCATTATTCTACCTGTCTGAAAGAAGGAATTTCAACTGGAACTGTTGCTACACCCTTCCCACCTGCCACACTGGGAACCCTGGAGGTACTGTTAGCCCCCTCTTCCCTACCACCTACCACTTGCCGCCATCCCATTCAAACGCACACCCTTGTTTCAGCACAGAAAACACTGCCTCCCCACAGGTTTTCCCTCAGGCCACTGGGTAAAACTGTGAAGTCCTGTTTCCCAGTGATGGTGACAGGAGGGCCTCCTGTCTGACAAGGCATCCAGGATAGTGATCCGTCTTTGGGTTCACAATGGAATTGGGACCAATACTGGAAAAGGGTCAGTGATCTCCTGCAATCTGTAAGGATAAATAATAAGATCTCATCACTACAAAGTGACATTCATGAGAGTATCAAGCAATGTAAGTATGTGAGTGTGAAGATGTGCTGGGCAGGAGGAGAGTTTGGGTCCTTGGTCTCAACACCAGATTGATCATGTGGACTGAATGAGCAGAACCTCTCGGGCCTGCACAGTGCTTTAAGAAGGATGTCAGGAGGACTGAACTGGATGGGAAATTGTTCACTTTTCCAAAAGTGGATTAAAGTTTTGCTTTTAAGTTCACAGAGCCTTTCAGTCAAGTTGCCTTTCTAGATGCCCATGGTCAGGACCTTTTTTGAATTCTTTAACATGCAAGAATACTCTTTAGCACCTCAGTTTCATAGGTACAATCTTGTTAGTTAAAACCAGGAAATGCATGTTCACAAACCAGACTATATTAGTGAGGCATATACCTGATGGGAAGACTTCTTCCACCAGTGAACTCTGGCGAATACAAACTTCTTCCATTATTTAGCTCCCTCATAACCAAGCACTTTATTTCTATTGATTGGTAGTGCAGGGTCAAAGTGTCAAATGCTCTGCTCCTACTCCTATTTTCTATAGAACATAGAACATAGAAGAATACAGCGCAGTACAGGCCCTTCGGCCCTCGATGTTGCGCCGATCCAAGCCCACCTAACCTACACTAGCCCACTATCCTCCATATGCCTATCCAATGCCCGCTTAAATGCCCATAATGAGGGAGAGTCCACCACTGCTACTGGCAGGGCATTCCATGAACTCACGACTCGCTGAGTAAAGAACCTACCCCTAACATCTGTCCTATACCTACCCCCCCTTAATTTAAAGCTATGACCCCTTGTAATAGCTGACTCCATACGAGGAAAAAGATTCTCACTGTCGACCCTATCTAAACCCCTAATCATCTTATACACCTCTATCAAGTCACCCTTAAACCTTCTTTTCTCCAATGAAAACAACCCCAAGTGCCTCAGCCTTTCCTCATACGATCTTTCTACCATACCAGGCAACATCCTGGTAAACCTCCTCTGCACCCGTTCCAGTGCCTCCACATCCATCCTATAGTATGGCGACCAAAACTGCACACAATACTCCAGATGTGGCCGCACCAGAGTCTTATACAACTGCAACATGACCTCAGTACTCCGGAACTCAATTCCTCTACCAATAAAAGCCAGTACGCCATATGCCTTCTTCACCGCACTATTTACCTGGGTGGCAACTTTCAAAGATTTGTGTACATGGACACCAAGATCCCTCTGCTCATCCACACTACCAAGTATCCGACCGTTAGCCCAGTACCCCATCTTTTTATTACTCTTACCAAAGTGAATCACCTCACACTTACCTACATTGAACTCCATTTGCCACCTTTCTGCCCAGTTCTGCAGCTTATCTATATCCCGCTGTAACCTGCCACATCCTTCCTCACTGTCTACAACTCCTCCGACTTTCGTATCATCCGCAAACTTGCTCACCCAACTTTCTAACCCCTCCTCCAGGTCATTTATAAAAATGACAAACAGCAATGGTCCCAAAACAGATCCTTGCGGAACACCGCTAGTGACGGCACTCCAAGATGAACCTTTGCCATCAACTACTACCCTCTGTCTTCTTCCAGCCAGCCAACTCCTAATCCAAACCTCCAACTCACCCTCAATGCCATACCTCCGTATTTTTTGCAGTAGTCTACCATGGGGAACCTTATCAAACGCCTTACTAAAATCCATATACACCACATCTACTGCTTTCCCCTCGTCCACCTCCTTAGTCACCTTCTCAAAGAATTCAATAAGGTTTGTGAGGCACGACCTGCCCTTCACAAAACCATGCTGACTATCCTTGATCATATTATTCCTATCCAGATATTCATAAATCCTATCCCTTACAATTCTCTCTAAGATTTTGCCCACAACAGAAGTGAGACTCACCGGCCTATAGTTACTAGGGTTATCCCTACTCCCCTTCTTGAACAAGGGAACCACATTTGCTAGCCTCCAATCTTCTGGCACTACTCCTGTAGACAACGAGGACATAAAAATCAAGGCCAATGGCTCTGCAATCTCCTCCCTTGCTTCCCAGAGAATCCTAGGATAAATGCCATCAGGCCCAGGGGACTTATCTATTTTCACCCTTTCCAGAATTTCCAACACCTCTTCTCTACATACCTCAAAGCCACCCATTCTACTTAATTGTGACTCAGAACTCACATTGACAACAATGTCCTGTTCCTGATTGAATACTGACGAAAAGTATTCATTCAGTGTCTCCCCAATCTCTTCCGCCTCCACACGCAACTTCCCACTACTATCCTTGACTGGACCTATTCCTACCCTAGTCATTCTTTTATTCCTGACATACCTATAGAAAGCCTTAGGGTTTTACCTAATCCTACCAACTAAGGACCTTTCATGTCCCCTCCTTGCTGCTCTTAGCTCTCTCTTCAGGTCCTTCCTGGCTACCTTATAACTCTCAATCGCCCCAATTGGACCTTCACGCCTCATCTTTACATAGGCCGCCCTCTTCCATTTAACAAGGGATTCCAATTCCTTATTAAACCACGGCTCCCTCACACGACCCTTTCCTCCCTGCCTGACGGGCACATACTTATCAAGGACACTCAATAGTTGCTCCTTGAACAAGCTCCACATATCAATTATACCCTTGCCTTGAAGCTTACTTTTCCAGGCCACACATCCTAAGTCATGCCTCACAGCATCATAATTTCCCTGCCCCCATCTATAACTCTTGCCCTGTAGTGCACACTTATCCCTCTCCATCACTAGAGTAAAGGTCACCGAATTGTGGTCACTGTCCCCAAAGTGCTCACCTACCTCTAATTCTAACACCTGGCCTGGTTCATTACCCAGAACCAAATCCAGTATGGCCTCACCTCTTGTTGGCCTATCTACATATTGTGTCAGGAAACCCTCCTGCACACATTGGACAAACACTGACCCATCTAACGAACTTGAGCTATAGCTTTCCCAATTAATATCAGGAAAGTTAAAGTCCCCCATAACAACCACCCTATTACTTTCACTCTTCTCTTGAATCATCCTCGCAATCCTTTCTTCTACGTTTCTAGGACTATTAGGAGGCCTGTAAAAAACTCCTAACAGGGTGACCTCACCTTTCCTATTCCTAACCTCAGCCCAAACTACCTCAGATGGCGAGTCTTCATCCATCGTCCTTTCCACAGCTGTAATACTATCTTTGACAAGCAATGCCACACCTCCCCCTCTTTTACCCCACCTCTGACCCTACTAAAACATTTAAACCCTGGAACCTGCAACAGCCAATCCTGTCCCTGTTCTACCCATGTCTCCGTAATAGCCACAACATCGAAGTCCCAGGTACCAACCCACGCTGCAAGTTCACCTACCTTATTTCGTATACTTCTTGCGTTGAAGTATACACACTTCAAATCACTTTCCTGTTTACAGGCACCCTCCTTTGAAATTGATGCCATGTTCCTAACCTCCCTACACTCCAGGTCCTGCACCCTAAAGCTACAGTCTGGGTTCCCATGCCCCTGCAGAGTTAGTTTAAACCCCCCCCAAGAGCACTAGCAAACCTCCCCCCAAGGATACTGGTGCCCCTCAGGTTCAGGTGTAGACCATCCTGTTTATAGAGGTCCCACCTTCCCCAGAAAGAACCCCAGTTATCCAAATACCGGAATCCCTCCCTCCTGCACCATCCCTGTAGCCACGCATTTAACTGTTCTCTCTCCCTATTCCTCGACTCTCTATCACGTGGCACGGGTAACAAACCAGAGACAACAACTCTGTTCGTTCTAACTCTGAGCTTCCAACCTAGCTCCCTGAAAGCCTGCCTAACATCCTCAGCGCTCCTCCTACCTATGTCATTGGTGCCAATGTGGACCACGACTTCGGGCTGCTCCCCCTCCCCCTTAAGGACCCGGAAAACACGATCAGAGACATCACGTACCCTTGCACCTGGGAGGCAACATACCAAACGTGAGTCTCTCTCGTTCCCACAAAACCTCCTATCTGTGCCCCGAACTATCGAGTCCCCAATTAGTATTGCTCTGCTCTTCTCCACCCTTCCCTTCTGAGTAACGGGGACAGGCTCCGTGCCAGAGGCCTGAGCCCCGTTACTTGCCCCTGGTAAGTCGTCCCCCCCACAAGTATCCAAAACGGTATACTTGTTCTTGAGGGGAACGGCCGCAGGGGGTCCCTGCACTGGCTGCTTCCTCCCAGTCCCCCTCACTGTCACCCATCTATCTGCCATCTTTGGAGTTACTACTTCCCTAAAGCTCCGATCTATGACCCCCTCTGCCTCCCGAATGATCCTAAGTTCATCCAACTCCAGCTCCAGTTCCCTAACATGGTCTTGGAGGAGCTGGAGATGGGTGCACTTCCTGCAAGTGTTTTCAGCAGGGACGTCCATGGCATCCCTCACCTCAAACATGTTGCAATGTTTCTACAGTGTAAGGGGTGAAGTCTGTTTGTGTCAACCAGTTCATGAGAAGCCTCGGTCATATGGAGTCCCACTTCTTGTAGTTAAATACTTGTATTGAAAGAGGTGAAAGTTCACCAAACCATGTGTCTACTCAGAGAGGCCGACCTCAGCAAACCTGACCAGGGCGGACAAGCGGGCATTGAGGGGTCTCTCTGCCGGGCATGGCAGACTTCCAGCTCTGTGTAGTGGCCCCTGTGACAGTCTCCCAACTCTGTGTAGTGGATCACTGTGACAGTCTCCCAGCTCAGTGTGGTGGGCCCCTGTGACAGTCTCCCAACTCAGTGTAGTGGGCCCCTGTGACAGTCTCCCAGCTCAGTGTAGTGGGCCCCTGTGACAGTCTCCTAGCTCAGTGTAGTGGGCCCTGTGACAGTCTCCCAACTCAGTGTAGTGGGCCCCTGTGACAGTCTCCCAGCTCAGTGTAGTGGGCCCCATGGTAGCCTCCCAGCCTGGCGTTCTCTTAGCCTGGCACGGCCACAGAGTGGACCCCTGATCTTGTGATGATTCCAGAATGATCTCCCAGACTCATGATCCTCAAGGTGAAGCCCAATGCAGACTGAAGGCTAGGTCCAGCGTGGTCTGGCTTTGAAGACTAGTGTTCTGAACATTTTATTTCTGCAATGTTGGACATTTTATTTCTCTTTTTTCCAAGATCTCATAACTGAAGACTCTGTACCTCGGCACCTTTGTACCTAAGGTAATGCTGTAAGTAGCAACTTTATACTTTTCACTGTATTAATTTGAGTACATGACAATAAAGCTGATGCGATATTGAATGATGGGAATTAGGTTCAGTGGGGGAAGGAGGGGTTGCTTTCTTCCTCCAATATCTCTGGTGATGTGGACAAGCTCGGAATGATCATATTGGCCATTATTGTGCAGTGTTTTAGTACTTAGTGCAAATTATTATGTAGAAAAGGAGAAAAACACACCTTACAAATTACACGTAGATTTAAATAATCAAATTGATACAAATAATCCAAAGTAATATATCTAGAGCTGGTTGTGGTTCTGCACTGGAGGCTGTGGGAGTTTGTGAACAACAAGATTATCCCACGTGAAAAACATTTGTGCTTTCAAATCTCTCTGGTTCAGAGTCATTGTTCCAGAGTGTGGGTTGCTAATACACACTGATATTTAAACAAGGGGGAATGTACTTGGCTGAGGGGAATCTATCTGGATAGCCTGCTCCAGACTGGTCACACCTTGTGCAAGTCCAGAACATTTCAATGTGATCAATAATGTGCGGAGTGAGGGAAACCTGTGTGAGATAGAGAATGAGAATCTGAAAAACCCGATCTTATCCACCCAGAGCAACGTATTGAGACCTGAGAGGAGATAGATAAAATCTGTAGGAAGGACAGCCAAAACGTGGGCCATGACTGCCCACAGGAGGGTGTGGAAACAGGAGGGTGAGAATTCTAATCTAGTGGTTGTGGTGATTGAATCATTACGGTTATGGGAAAAGCATCTTTTGTAAGCAGGTCCCCACATTGTCTGTTGTGTCTCTGGGACCAGAATGAGAGATATCTCACGGCAGGTTTATAGGTCATTAGAGAGATGGGGATGATTAGGTTATCATGATCTATGTCACAAAGAACAACAGCAGATAGAAGAGAGAAGATATCTTACTTGAAGAGTACCAGAAACTAAGAGTTAAAGTAAATAACAGGAACTCAAGAGTCTTAAAACCTGGATTATTACTTGAGCCATTCGTAAACTGGCATTGAGAGAACTGGCGTTGAACCTATGGTCTATGGAGTGGTGTCGAAAATTAAGATTGTGTTTCATGAACCATTGAAACAAGTAGTGGGTAATGAACTGTATCGTTGGGATGGTATTCACCTGAACTGCTGAGATGAGCGCAGCAAGAGGGACTTAAAACTTGCACATTATTTGGGAGGACCAAGATGGAGAAAGTATGACAAGTAAGCACTCTAAACAAATCAAAGGGAAATGAGTAGAATAACAGTAAGAAATTGTACTTTAGATATGATAGCTAAGGGAAATGAAACAATTTAAAGTAATTAAACCAGTTGAGAGAAATAAAGACATATAAGTAAAACATCAAAATTGAACGACAGGCTACAGTATGGGCCTTCATACAAACACAAGGAGTGTTAGGAACACTTTGAATGTATTGCAGGCACAAATGCAACTTGGAGATAGTTACCATGACTGGGACATGACTGCATGATGGTCAAAACAGGGAATAAATTATACCAAGTGATAAGATCTACAAGGGAGATAGAGTAAATGGTATGGGGAAGAATAGCTATAGGGATAAACGATAAAATCATTTTAATGCAGAGATTAAGCACGAGGCAAAGGCAGAGTGCTTTTAATAGGGAGTTGTAACTTTCATGTGGATTGAGAAATGAATACTTGCATATGTCATGAAGACATTCAATTTCTTACGTGTGTCCAGAATAGTTTTCTGCAACAATGTGTTCTCAGGGAAATACCCACATTAGATTAGTAATGAACCAGAGTTAGCAACAGCCTAATCTGTTTTGCTCTTTTATCAAATAACGATAATAATGAAATCAAATTCAAGGTACTGTACTGTTTGAAAGAGAAAAGAGCAAACAACGGCGAAGGTTTCAGATTTAAGGAAGGCTGATTTCAATGAGATAAAGCAGAGACTGTCCATAGGAAATGAACAAAATTGTTCATGAGTAAGAGAACAGCACATTGGTGAGAAATGTTAATAGTTTACACCCCAAGGGGCAAGCGCAATACTTACCAAAAAAATCCTATGGATGACTAAAATGTTAAGAGATCATATCAAACCAAACAAAAAAGCATACAAACATTTTGAAAATAATGCAGATCTTGTGAATGGGAATTTATATATCCAGTAAAAGGTATCAAAACAATAAGAGCTATGAGAGACAAGATGAACAGAATTTCGCACACGATATTAAAATCAATGCAAAAAGAGTTGTTTACAAACAAAATACCAAGCAGCAAATAGTCTGGAGCCATGTGAACATCATGAAAACCAATTACAGCGATATCATCAGTGAAAATAAGGAAAAGGTGGGGATGGTAAATAATTAATTTGCGTCAATATTTACAGTTGAAGAAGAGGGTGGTAGATGTCCCAAAGGAAACCAAGATTGAATCAGGGGCAGAGATCTGATTGCCAAAACTAGCATAAGTAAAATTACAGGAATGAAGAAAACAATGATGCTAATGAGGAACAAACCCCAAGGACTAAATGGTTTCATACTGAATAATTCAGATAGAGCTTTGCAGATGCTCTGACCATATTCTTCCAAAATTCTTCCTGATTGGGAATCATTCCTTTTGAATAGAAAGATTTGTGTGTGAGTGATCAGATGTATCCTAGGATGTTGTGGGAAGTTGAAGTTACAGAAGAAATTGTAGGGCCCCAAGCAGAGATACCTATATCATTTACAGCACAGGTGAGGCTCTGGATGACTGGAGGGTGGCTACTATTGTGCCTTTATTTTAAAAAAGTGGTAAGGAGAAGCCTGGAGACTATAGGCTGGTTAGTCTGACGTCAGTGGTGGGTAGGTTGTTGGAGAGAATTCTGAAAGATAGGATTTGCATATATTTGGAGAGGTAAGGACTGATAAAGGATAGTCAACATGGCTTTGTGCATGGGAAATTGTGTCTCGCAAATTTGATTGAGTTTTTTGAGGACATGACCAAAAAGATTGACAAAGACAGAGCAGAAGACATTGTCTACATGGACTGCAGTAAGGCCTTTGACAACGTTCTCCATTGTAGGCTGGTTAGTAAGGTTAGACCACATGAGATTATGGGAGATCTTGCCAATTGGATACAAAATTGACTTGATGGTAGCAGACAGTGAGCGGTGGTGGAGAGTTGTTTTTCAGACTGGAGGCCTGTGACCAGCGATGTTCCATGGGATTGGTGCTGGGTTGACTGTTGTTTTTCATTCACATAAACGAGTTGGATGAGAATATAGAAGGCATGGTTAGTAAGTTTGCGGATGACACCAAAATTGGTCATGTAGTGAACAGTGAAGAAGGTTATCTAAGATTACAAAGGGATCTTGACCAATTGGGACAATAGACTGAGAAGTGGCAGTTGGAATTTAGTTTGGATAAATGTGAGGCATTGCATTTTGCTAAAACAAACAAGGGCAAGACTGATACAGTTAATGGTAGGATCCTGGGCAGACAAGATAGTTTAGAAGGCATTTAGCATGCTTGCCTTCACTGCTCATTGAGTACGGGAGTTGAGATGTCATGTTGCAGTTATACGAGACTTTGGTAAGGCCACCTTTGGAGGACTGTGTCCAGTTTTTGTCACTTGTTATTGGAAGGATATTATTAAATTGGAGAGAATTCAAAAAAAAATTACAAGAATGTTGCTGGGAATGGGGTTTTTGAATTATAGGGAGAGGCTGGGTAGGCTGGGACGTTTTTCATTGAAGCAAATGAGGTTGAGGGGGAATATTATTGAGATTATAAAATCATGAAAGGTGTGGATAAGGTGAACAGCAAAGGTATTTTCCCTGGGGTGGGCGAGTCCAAAACTAGACGGACATAGGTTTAAGGCAGGAGGAGAAAGATTTAAAAAGGGCTTGAATGGCAGCTTTTTCATGCAGAATATGTGTCATATGTGGAATGAACAGCCAGAGGAAGTGATAGATGCAAGTACCGTTACAACATTGAAAAGACATTTGGATAGTTTAGAGGGATATGGGCCAAATGCAGGCAAATGGAACTTGTTTAATTTGGTAAACTTGTGGACTCGTTGAACAAAAAGATCTGTTTCTGTGCTATGACTCTATGACTCCATTTTTTGTTAAATTGACGGTGAGAAACTAAGTCCAGTTAACCCAATGTCAGTTGTTAGGAAATCACTAGTTCCTGTAATTAAATATGGAACAAATGAACATCTTGAAATGATGATTTCAGCCGATCAGAGAGGTCATAAAATCCCAGATTCAGATTTGCTGAGCATATAAAGGTAGGGACATTGCACCAGCAGGAACAGAAGTAGAAAAATGTTGAGAAATTTTAATAGAATAAGTGTGGATAATGAATTAAGTGAATAAGGAAAGTTGTAAACAAAAGTGGAACTTCAAAGGTCATAACCTTTGGATTATTACCAGAGCTACAGGGAAAATCATGTTCGAGGAGGAACTTGGCTTAAAGATTGTTGAGGGAAAAGTGGGTTCCAGATTGAGAGCATTTGAACTCCAAAATGGCGGCAGCGAAGGGTTCCTGAGCCTCATGTCCATCCGCTCCACCTCCTTTTCTTTTAGTTTCTTTTGTTTCTTTTCTCTTTTCTCATTTTTTTTCTCTTGTACTTACCCCTTGTGAAGAGCTTGGCCACAGTGACAGCATTAATGACTTGAGTGGGCCCAGTGTGGACTCAGGTAGGCCCAGTGTGGACTCGAGTAGGCTCAGTGTGGACTCGAGTGGCCCAGAGTGGACTCGAGTGGGTCCAGTGTTGATTCGAGTGGGCCCAGTGTGGACTCAAGTGGGCCCAGAGTGGATTCAAGTCGGCCCAGCATGGACCTCTTGGCACAAGATTCCAGTAAGATGGTGAAAGTGCAAGCACAGGATCTGCTATTAACATCGGCGGCTACTTCATTCACAGAGGCGATGTCGGTGAGTTAGACCCAGCAGCAAAAGATTGTGCCTGAGGATCGGCGACTTCAACGTTGGTTGGGTCCAGCACTGGCAGCAACAAAACAGGGATGGAATGGGCATCATGGTGACATCAGCAGAGAAGGTGGTATCAGAGATCAGTGTCAGGATGTTGGCCTTCAGCTATAGTGATGTGGTAGGCCCGAATTGGTAGGCCTAGAATGGTCTATGATGCGGGAGGGCTGGTGGGGCCCAGAACCCATTGTGGAGACACCCCAACCTAATGTCGAGTAGAGCACAAGAAGGGAGGAAGCTGAACTTCTTTCTTTGTTTGTATTTAAGTCTTATGTTTTCATCTAAGTCTTATATCTTAATATCTTCTAAAAGTCAAAATGGTGCCAGAGCATGGTGACATATTATACTTTTAACTGATTTTATTTGTTAAGTACAAGTGACAATAAATCATTCAATTCAATTCTATTCACTTCATTGGCTCCTATACTGGGGAAAATGGGATCTGAGCCCATGGGATGGTCTCCAGCTGATCCCTGCTGGGGGTCAGTGTACAAGCCAACTGCAACACTCCAAAAGTAGAAAGAATTTTAAGTTAAACAGTGGACTAAATAGCCTTTATTGTCATGTGCACTCAATGAATGCAGTGAAAAATTTGTAATGTCATCTCTCAGCGGCATCTTAGAGATGTACCCAGGTCTAGATACTCTCTGTGTGGAGTTTGAACATTCTCCCCGTGTCTGCGTAGGTTTCCTCCGAGTGCTCCGGTTTCCTCCCACAATCCAAAAAAATGCGCAGGTCAGGTGAATTGGCCATGCTAAATTGCCCGTAGCGTTAGGTGAAGGGGTAAATATAGGAGAATGGGTCTGGGTGGGTTACGCTTCGGCGGGTCGGTGTGGACTTGTTGGGCCGAAGGGCCTGTTTCCACAATGTAAGTAATCTAATCTAATCTACAGAGCAAAAACAAAGGTAAGCATGGGAATAGAGTGTATAAGTTTAGAATGACAATAAAAGTGAACATAAAATACTTATGTTTTAGAATTCTAGTCTTTTCCAACATGTGTCCTTGCCCACCGGCTGCGCTACACAAGGCAACGCTGCCTCCATGCACTGGCCTCCATGCGGACCTGCCCTGCTGTCACTCTGGCCCCAGCCCGTACTCTCTCCGGGAATCTCTCCGTACTCTCTCTGCTCCCCACTCCGGGAATCTCTCCATACTCTCTCTGCTCCCCACTTCGGGAATCTCTCCGTACTCTCTCCGCTTCCCACTCCGGGAATCTCTCAGTACTCTCTCTGCTCCCCACTCCAGGAATCTCTCCGTACTCTCTCTGCTCCTTACTCCGGGAATCTCTCCGTACTCTCTCTGCTCCCCACTCCGGGAATCATTCCATACTCTCTCTCTGCTCCCTACTCCGGGAATCTCTCCGTACTCTCTCTGCTCCCTACTCCGGGAATGTCTCCGTACTCTCTCTGCTCCCCACTCTGGGAATCTCTCCATAATTTCTCTGCTCCTTACTCCGGGAATCTCTCCGTACTCTCTCTGCTCCCTGCTCCGAGACTTGGTCCGTACTCTCTCTGCACCCCACTCCGGGACTTGGTCCGTACTCTCTCTTCACCCCACTCCGGGACTTGGTCCGTACTCTCTCTGCACCCCACTCCGGGACTTGGTCCGTACTCTTTCTGCTCCCTGCTCCGAGACTAGGTCCGTATTCTCTCTGCTCCCCACTCCGGGACTTGGTCCGTACTCTCTCTGCACCCCACTCCGGGACTTGGTCCGTACTCTCTCTTCACCCCACTCCGGGACTTGGTCCGTACTCTCTCTGCACCCCACTCCGGGACTTGGTCCGTACTCTTTCTGCTCCCTGCTCCGGGACTAGGTCCGTACTCTCTCTGCTCCCCACTCCGGGACTTGGTCCGTACTCTCTCTGCACCCCACTCCGGGACTTGGTCCATACTCTCTCTGCACCCCACTCCGGGACTTGGTCCGTACGCTCTCTGCTCCCTGCTCCGAGACTTGGTCCGTACTCTCTCTGCACCCCACTCCGGGACTTGGTCCGTACTCTCTCTTCACCCCACTCCGGGACTTGGTCCGTACTCTCTCTGCACCCCACTCCGGGACTTGGTCCGTACTCTTTCTGATCCCTGCTCCGGGACTAGGTCCGTACTCTCTCTGCTCCCCACTCCGGGACTTGGTCCGTACTCTCTCTGCACCCCACTCCGGGACTTGGTCCATACTCTCTCTGCACCCCACTCCGGGACTTGGTCCGTACGCTCTCTGCACCCCACTCCGGGACTTGGTCCGTACTCTCTCTGCTCCCTGCTCCGGGACTTGGTCCGTACTCTCTCTGCTCCCCACTCCGGGACTTGGTCCGTACTCTCTCTGCTCCCTGCTCCGGGACTAGGTCCGTACTTTCTCTGCTCCCTGCTCCGGGACTAGGTCCATACGCTCTCTGCTCCCCACTCCGGGACTTGGTCCATACTCTCTCTGCTCCCCACTCCGGGACTAGGTCCGTACTCTCTCTGCTCCCCACTCTGGGACTTGTTCCATACTCTCTCTGCTTCCCGCTCCGGGACTAGGTCTGTATGCTCTCTGCTCCCCACTCCGGGACTTGGTCCATACTCTCTCTGCACCCCACTCCGGGACTTGGTCCATACTCTCTCTGCTCCCTGCTCCGGGACTTAGTCAGTACGCTCTCTGCTCCACGATCCGGGACTTGGTCCGTACTCTCTCTGCACCCCACTCCGGGACTTGGTCCGTACTCTCTCTGCTCCCTGCTCTGGGACTTGGTCCATACTCTCTCTGCTCCCTGCTCCGGGACTTGGTCCATACTCTCTCTGCTCCCCGCTCCGGGACTAGGTCTGTACGCTCTCTGCTCCCCACTCCTGGACTTGGTCCGTACTCTCTCTGCTCCCCGCTCCGGGACTAGGTCTGTACGCTCTCTGCTCCCCACTCCGGGACTTGGTCCATACTCTCTCTGCTCCCCGCTCCGGGACTAGGTCTGTACTCTCTCTGCTCCCCACTCCGGGACTTGGTCTGTACTCTCTCTGCTCCCTGCTCCGGGACTTGGTCCGTATGCTCTCTGCTCCCCACTCCGGGACTTGGTCTGTACTCTCACTGCTCCCTGCTCCGGGACTTGGTCTGTACGCTCTCTGCTCCCCACTCTGGGACTTGGTCCGTACGGTCTCTGCTCCCTGCTCGAGGAAACGGTCCATACTCGCTCTGCTCCTTGCTCCAGGATTTGGTCCATACCTCTCTCTGCTCCCCGCTCTGGGACTCGGTCTGTACTCGCCCTACTCCCTGCTCTGGGACTTAGTCCATACACGTTCTGCTCCCCACTCAGTGCCATGGCCCACACGCTCAACTCCTGCCTTGGCTCCCATCGTGGTTAAGGTCCCTTGACTCCATTCTCCAGGTCGTGACAGTTAAACGTTGGGGTGGGGCAGATGAAAGATACTGCAAAGAGGAGAAAACAAAAGAAAGCAAAAGGAACTGACAAGCAGAGCAGCTTCAACTGGTGCGTCATGTCTGCCGCCATCTTGGATCAACAAGGCAGATGGAACCAGCAGTGGGAGTAAGGGATCAAATTTGGGATGGTGTGGTAAATGGAAGAGTAGAGTTAAGGCCAAAGCAAAAGATATTGTGGGAAATGATAAACAGACCATGTCAGGAAGCTAACAGAATGTATGAATCAGAGTTAAACAATAGTTAAGACTAGAATTTACAACAAGACTGAATGGACGAGATTAAAGGCTCTCTGTGTGAATGAAATCAGCATTCAAAAGCTAACAGATAAACTGAGATCCACTGGGGGCCTGTGTGGGATTTCCCAATTCTTGTCTCACAGTAGATCAAGACTGTGACCAACATCATTTGTGCCAGATCACAATGTTTCATCCCATTTCTCCATGACAAGGTCAGTGCTGCAATCCAGGCTGTAGTTTTATATCTCCAGCATTCACCGTTCTTTGTTTTATCACAACCTGCTTACTTCAGACGCTCCAAATGTACACATCACACAATATGCAGATACACCTATTTGGCATTTTATGCAGATATATATCTGTTGATGACTGCAAACCCATCCTGACTATGTAACAGTAGACACTCCTGGCTGTAATCAAACCTTTGCAGACCATAAATCTATGCTTCTTTGCCACCCTACATCCACACTAATGACATTCAATAACAGTTAATGATGCTACCTATAACATAAAACGTATGTCAATAAAAACACAACATAAAACATATCTGCTTTGGCTGGAATGAGATTCTAATTTTATATCTGCAAATGGTACAAGTCTGGTGTTGCTGTTAGTGCCATAATTTTATAAATACATTGGAGACTTCTGTATATCTTTGTGCAGATCCAACCAAGACTTACAGAAAGCTCTTGGACATTATCTACAGTGTGTGTAGGATCGTCTGATGTTTCCTAAAGTGAAAATGATCACTGTAGTCGTGATTGGTGACTTCTCAAGGTCATGCAAGTTCCTTTATAAATGCAAAACTTCCTTTCAAATTAAAATAAAATACGTGAGGATAATGATGTTCATATTTCAATTGCAATCTATGATAGGAAATTATTTGAGTTGCCAGAGTTGGACTGGGGTGTACAAAGTTAAAAATCATATAACACCAGGTTATAGTCCAACACCTGATAAAGGAGCAGCGCTCCAAAAGCTAGTGCTTCCAAATAAACCTGTTGGACTATAATCTGGTGTTGTGTGACTTTTAACTATGATAGGAAAGATTGTGATTTAAACACTGATACATAATTCCAATTAGTCAGACCCTCAGATATGAAACAATACAAAGAATGACATTGCGCTGGCTAATACCGCAAAGAAAAGGAATGTCTTTAGGAACATAGGAAGGGGATAGGTCATTCATCCCATTCAGCCTGTCACATCATTTTAGATCATGAAGTTTAAAACATCAAACATACCATTTAGCTTACTAACCGCATTGTCAGCTTTCAATTGCCTAATGTTCAAGGTCACCCAGATCCATTGGGTTCTGGTCTTCCAAACCTCACACCATTTAAGAAATATTCTGCCTTTCTGTATTTCTTTCGACTAAAATGAATAACATCACACTTACCTTATATTCCACCTGCCATGTTCAAGTCTTCTTGAAACCCCCTTGCACCTTGCTCACAACTTATGTTCCCACCCAGTTTGGTGTCATCAGGCAAATTTCACAATATTACAATTGTGTTCTCTGACACACACACACACACACACACACACACACACACACACACACACACACACACACACACACACACACACACACACACACACACACACACACACACACACACACACACACACATATAATGAAATAGTGCTGATGCTAGCAGTACCCACTTGTCACAGCCTTCCTCCTGAGAATGATCAATTTATTCCTATTCTCTGCTTTCTGTCTATTAATTAGTTCTCAATCCATGGTTACTCTCAATCCCATACGCTTTAATTTTATTTACTAACCTTCTGTGGGAGCGTATCAAAAGCCTTCCATGTATCCAAAACACCATATCTAGTGATTCTCTCTTGTTTATGCTGTGTGAAATCCTCAAAAAACAGTAATTGATTTTCCAGCTTGATTTCCCTTTCATGAATGCACGTTGATTCTGCTCAACTTTTCTCAGTGTTCTGTTATCACACCCTTTATAACAGATTCTAACAGTTACCTTCCTATCGATTCAAGCTTCTTCCTCCTTTCTTAAACGGTCAGATTAGATTTGCTACCTTCTAATCAGCTGGAACCTTTTCAGAATATATACAATGATGAAAGATAATGAACAATTCACCCACTACCTCCATAGTTATTTCTTCCAGCACTCTGGGACAAAGCTCATCTAGTTCGGGAGATTTATGAACCCATCATTTATCAACCTTCACCCCAGGGATTGTCTTCATTTTCTTGGAGATTTTCTGTGTCGTGTTCCATGAAAATAAACATAAAGTAACTGGTAGTTTCTTGCCATTTCCCCATTCACTGTGATAAATTCACCTGTCACACCTGCTATCCTTGCTATTTTTTTTCTTTCACATATCTACAGAAATGTTTACAGTCTATCTTTATGTTCCTATGACAAAACTATAGTTTTAAGAGGTGTATTTTGTCCTTTTTTTGTGAAGCAAGGTTGAGACAGAGGAGGAGAGTGGTCTGCTCAAAGCCTATAAAGCAAACAATTTTTTTCGGTTGGAATAATAGAAGCAACCTGAATGGGTGGGGTTAACCTCACACAGAGGAGAAAGTGAGGACTGCAGATGCTGGAGATCAGAGCTGAAAATGTGTTGCTGGAAAAGCGCAGCAGGTCAGGCAGCATCCAAGGAGCAGGAGAATCGACGTTTCGGGCATGAGCCCTTCTTCAGGAATGAGGAAAGTGTGCCCAGCAGGCTAAGATAAAAGGTAGGGAGGAGGGATTTGGGGGAAGGGCGTTGGAAATGCGATAGGTATAAGGAGGTTAAGGTGAGGGTGATATGCCGGAGTGGGGGTGGGGTCAGAGAGGTCAGGAAGGAGATTGCAGGTTAGGAAGGTGGTGCTGAGTTCGAAGGTTGGGACTGAGACAAGGTGGGGGGAGGAGAAATGAGGAAACTGAAGAAATCTGAGTTCATCCCTTGTGGTTGGAGGGTTCCTAGGTGGAAGATGAGGTGCTCTTCCTCCAGCTATGGTCAGGCGATGAAGGAGTCCAAGGACCTGCATGTCCTTGGTGGAGTGGGAGGGGAGTTGAAGTGTTGAGCCACGGGGTGGTTGGGTTGGTTGGTCCAGGTGTCCCAGAGGTGTTCTCTGGAACATTCTGCAAGTAGGCGGCCTGTCTCCCCAATATACAGGAGGCCACATCGGGTGCAGTGGATGCAGTAAATGATGTGTGTGGAGGTGCAGGTGAATTTGTGGTGGATATGGAAGGATCCCTTGGGGCCTTGGAGGGAAGTAAGGGGGGGAGGTGTGGGCGCAAGTTTTGCATTTCTTGCAGTTGCAGGGGAAGGTGCCGGGAGTGGAGGTTGGGTTGGTGGGGTTGTGGACCTGACGAGGGAGTCACGGAGGGAGTGGTCTTTTCGGAACGCTAACAGGGGAGGGGAGGGAAATATATCCCTGGTGGTGGGGTCTGTTTGGAGGTGGCGGAAATCCTTAAACACTTCAACACTTTTACTTCCCCTCCCACTCCACCAAGGACATGCAGGTCCTTGGACTCCTTCATCGCCAGACCATAGCTGGAGGAAGAGCGCCTCATCTTCCACCTAGGAACCCTCCAACCACAAGGGATGAACTCAGATTTCTTCAGTTTCCTCATTTCTCCTCCCCCCACCTTGTCTCAGTCCCAACCCTCGAACTCAGCACCACCTTCCTAACCTGCAATCTTCTTCCTGACCTCTCCGCCCCCACCCCCACTCCGGCCTATCACCCTCACCTTAACGTCCTTATACCTATCGCATTTCCAACGCCCTTCCCCCAAGTCCCTCCTCCCTACCTTTTATCTTAGCCTGCTGGGCACACTTTCCTCATTCCTGAAGAAGGGTCCATGCTCGAAACGTCGATTCTCCTGCCCCTTGGATGCTGCCTGACCTGCTGCGCTTTTCCAGCAACACATTTTCAGCTCTTAACCTCCCACAGAACCAGGATTTTTAGTTTTAGCTTTCAGAAGCTGTGAAAGCTGCTACATCTCTCCCTCGCTCTCTTTGTTACAGCTAAAAGCTTGAGTTCTCTTCCTGCTGCTAGAGTTGCCTGTGAGACAGTCTATTTGACTGAATTTGTCTTTGACAAGGGTGTGTTTATGGGATGTTACTATATTGGAACAGTTAATGAGTAGTTTATTATTTTGTTAAGTATTTGATAGAGTTACAGTTAAGATATTGCTTTTCTTTTCCTTTTATTTTGTCTGTATTTTAACTCAAGTGTATGAATAAAGTGTGTTTTGCTTCAAGCCTAATAGTTTGACCAATCAAAAAGCATCTGGAACATAACACCTTACATTTACCTTTAAAGTAAGAAAAAGCCAGGGTCACAGCAATCTTCTTTACATGTTTTGAGGGGGTTTGGTCTGGTCCATCACAGTTCCTCACTAGCTGTCTAACCCTTACATCTTTAAATTTCCTCATTTGAAATTATGGAATTGCCTCAAATATCTCATCTTACACTTTTGTTATAAAGCTCAAAATATAATGTGATATGAATTATTTTTGTACTAATCTGTCTGTGTGGAGTTTGCACATTCTCCCTGTGTCTATGTGGGTTTCCTCCAGGTGCTCCAATTGCTTCCCACAGTCCAGAACTATGCAGCTTGGGTGGATTGGCTGAGCTAAATTGCCCATATGGGCAGGCTAGGTGGATTAGTCATGGGAAATGCAGGGTTACAGGGATAGGGTCAGGGAGGTGAATCTGGGTGGGATGCTCTTCAGAGAGTCAGTGTGGACTCAATGGCCTGCTTCCACACTATTGGGATTCTATGATTCTATGAAAAACATCAGCCACAGGTGAAAATGGAATGTTTACACGAGTTAAGCAATAAGAAATATATTAAAATCATAAAATATTCATTTCTACAAGATCAACATTGATTGCGTTTGTCTGAAAAAGAATCAGCAAATATTTTGTATAAAGCACTTTTGATTGTAATTTGTTGTGTTTGGGTTTAATTTTACTCATTCACGAGATGTGCTCACTAGCTGACCAACATTTATTGGTGCAGGGGCCTTAGGAAGACATGGGGAGTTAACTTCTTGAACTACTGCAGTCCCTTTGATGTCAGTAGACCTGCAATGATCACATGATATGAGACACTCATGGTAAACGCCAATATTATCAGATATTTTGATCCTTCCTTTCTTGACATTTTTTCATGCAAATAAAAGCAACATGTCACTTAACATGAAGGAATCCAGCTCTTTTGAGGTCAGTCTATGGGAAATGTGTAAACAGTAATACAAGGAAACAGTTCAGGCTAGATGTGTGGGTTTATCCATTATTGAATCATGACCCATATATGGAGATAGCATCACAGTTTTGAAATCAAGGGTCTTGTGAAGTGTTCTATAGCTTACCAGACCCACACCCTAAATTATTCTGTTTCCTACATTGAACTTCCTGTCACTACAGTTCTCATTAAGCAAAAAGCTCAGATGAGTCATACTCTCCGTGAATAGTTCATCGTGGGAATTGTACTTTTTGCTCTTAGAAAGTAGAAGAAACAGTCCAAATGAAGGGAAGGATAAGGGCTGGCGCAAAGGTGAAAATATAAAATTAGCATGGGTACATTACTGTGCCAGGTAGACTCTGCCAGCAGCACACCTGCAAAAACTGCATTCTGGGCTTCAAAATCTCTCACAACTGGATCCACAAGACTGGCACATCATGTATGTTCATGTGTGAGTGTGTGAGAGAGAGAGAGATAGAGAGAGAGAGAGAAAGTGAGAGAGGGAGAGAGAGGGAATGGCCATTTAAAGGAAAGAATGTCTTACCAAAATTAATACATCGGCTCAATAAGGTCTTGAACAGTTGGTGTTGAGATGTTTTTCTTGATCTGCACTTGGAATCAAGAATTATACATGCTGAATTATCCCTCGGGAGATTAAATGTGCTGGTTAAAGCCCATGATTAACGTATAACGTGAATACTCAAATCTCGGTCAAAAAGAAGTTTTTTGAGGAAAAAGTGGACATTTAGTTTCATGCAATTGATGTGAATTTTTTAGCTGCTTTAAAGACATGGTCCATCATCCTCCTATCCCTCTTTTTCAGGTTGTATTACTGCTGTAATTTCACCAATCCTGTGCTCCCAGTGGGGATCCAAGTTTCAAGGGAAAATGGGTTAGTGAATTGTCATAAAAGGTAAAATGCTGTGGCTGCTGCCAAACTGAAATGTAAACAGAACACACTGCAACTACTCAGCAGGGTCTTGTAACACTCTTAGCAACTTGTGTTCCATTCAAACACAACTTCCTGCTGGGAGCATACAATCAGAGAGTTTACCTCTTTCAACTTAAAGTGCTTTTCAAGCAACCATTCTCCACGATCCCCTTTTTCCTTTCTCACCGTTGTTAGGTACCACCATATTTATTAATGTCATTATTGCACATGCATTCAAAAACTATCAACAATTGTTTTGGACAATAATTTTGCTTGCTTTTATACAACACCTTTACCAGAGGAATACAGCCTGAAGCCATTTACAAATAGATCCAAGGATAACAGACCTGTCACTGTGTTGCTAGGGAATAAGTAGCAGAGGAGATCCAAGGCTTGGTCAAAAAGATGGATCTTGAAGATGTTTTAATAACAGCAAGGGAAGAAGCTACAGAGAGAAATCAGAAGAGTAGGATTGAAGCAGTTCAATGCCTCTGGCAAAAATAATGTGAGGTGGAGTACATTGTGTTCAGAAGGTCAGAATCAGGGAAAAGTGTATTTTTGGGAGAAATATAGGGGTGAATGAGATTACAGAGATAGGATGAAGATGTAGTGATTGTAACGAGGACAACCAGCTGGACCTCATAGAATATGAGTTCCCTGCTTTGGGCTATTAATCTGGTCCAATCAGGGAGCCCTGTCTGACAGACAAAAAGGGGAGTGTCAGAGATACTTTCACTCTGAGAGCTGACTCTGAACAAGGCAGTACTAGAGTCAAGGATTGTTCATGTGTAAATAAAGGGTGACTTGCTGATGGAATACTATCCTCTGTGGAGTTATTTTAGACATTTATACATAAAAAGGATTCTAAATGTGATGGGTTAGGTGTTCCTACATTAATGTAGGTCAGTGAGCTCAGGCAAAATAGATGAGGAAGTCTTAATGCACGTAAGGAGACAAGTTACAGAGTTTTGGACAAGTCAGAATTTCTAAAGTCCTGAAGATAGCAGGTTATGTAGGAGAACATGCATGTTTAATCAATGATTTCAACACCAAAAGGGCTAAGACAGCACTTTAGGAAGTTGGGGGAAACATCTGACTAAGTGGTATAAGAATGATTGAGAAGAAGGGTCAGGATGAATAGAATACTTCAATTATAAATGAAGGTAGAATGTATCAGGAAAGGAATTTCCAAAATTGAGTGGAGTGAAGTTTTGACTCATATAGGAGTCTTTGTTGGACAGTTTGCAACTGCTAAAAGCAATCAGGCAATTTCCTATCCATTCCATTTCCATATAAGAACAAGAAAGACAACTTACCAAAGTACCAGATAAACAAAGCTCATAGGAACATTCTTCCATATTACCACATAATCAGACCTTCTATCCAAAGCAAACTGGACATCATGGAGTAGAATGTCTGCATGCAGATTAATACAAACTAGCCAATACATCATTAGCTCCCCAACCAGAGGATAATCATTTTCAATCTCAAACTTGTATAATGAACAGCTAAATTCTACATAAAATCTTCAACACTATTGTTATCTTGATAAATATTTGATTAATTAAGAAGTTGAGTATCATTTGCCTCAGAAATATAATATTACAAATAACACAGCAGGATAGGAAAGGGGCACGGGTTTCCAAGTATGGTTGGACATATTCAAGGCAGTGTTGAACTTTTGCTTCAAACCAGCCTGCCTCCACATTCCCGCCATTGATTGCCAAACATATCCATTTCGTGCATTGTCTTGCCACTTCAATTGGAAATCAAGCAGACTCTTTGTAACGTGAGCAATTCTCAGATAGACCTTCTCACATGTCCAATATTTTTACAGCTAGTAACTGAAGTGTCAAAGAAAAGTTTGAAGAAGGCAACAATCATCATGCAGCATCCTTGCTACACCTTCATAATTTGTTTCCACAATTGTCCAGATGCAGCTGAGACTGCAGGTGTGCTCTAACTTGGTCACTCTCGCTTACCTAGATCAGGTGCATAGTGTGCCCTGACAGGTCTGATGATGAGCTTTCAAGGATAGAAGTGATCAGAAGTCTGATATAATCATTTATATGCTGCTTGAATTTATTTTGGTGAATAACTTTAAACCACAAGCACATGTTGTAAAGCTGTCTTATCCTACAGCTGTCTAACCACCAACTTTTATTAAAAGTTTTGTCGGCCTGTACCACAGCATAACTAAGATTGTTTTTGAGCCTGCACCTGAACTGGGATAATAAAATGTTGATTTTGAAAGCATGCCAGGAGTTCATTTAATGCCATCCCCAGTCGTGGCTTCCACTAATACTAATAAGAAATACAAGTCATTTTCTTAATAGTTCACAAATCAACATATGAAAACAAAGTCCAATTTCTTGTGAACTACAAATGTTGTTTGAATTGCTTTATTCAAAGCATTTGCCCATGTTATTCTGTATTGATATAAACAAGTTGAGTAAAAATGGAACATTGACATAAATACATTTATAGAGTAGCGCAGTCATAGAGTTACACAGCATGGAAACAAACCCATTACACAACTCATCCATGCTGATCAGATTTCTTAAACTAGTCCCATTTGTCTGTGTTTGGCCCATATCCCTCTAAGTCTTTCTTAGCCATTGAATTTGTGTGATAATGTAGATTGATAACATTGCAATCACGTGACACTTCTGGCCATCAATAGTTTGTGTCAGTTCTCAGAAAGAATTCTGTCTTTTTTGGAAATATTACAAAGCAACAGCACACAATTGAGCTACCTACTTAAATTGAACATCTCACCGAGATGTTGTAAGAGAAACAGAAAGGACTGTTGGAAGATAAAGCTCCCCTGTGCAAAACCAAAGATGAGGCATGTGTTGCACTCCCTCATCAAGTCCAAGATACAGTCAGCATTTATTGAAGTCATATGACACTAGAGCTAAATTAACCTAATTGAGTGCTAAAAACTCTTAATGGACAAATTTCAAAAAATGAATTTAGGCTGTGGGAGAGAAAGGGACATCCTGTCAAATCCATTGCATTACCATGTACTTCTAAGTAAAACTTTGGGGGAGCGGGGGTGGTGAAAGGTGATATTTGCTCTGAATAGGCATTTATGGCAAAACATCAAATTACTTCTACCAGTCAATTATTCCAGCATGCATTAACCTTAATTTTGCAAATGACCCCAATGGCCTATATTTCTCAAAATGAGAAGGAAAGAGTTTGATGACCAACAAACAGGACAATGGGAATAGAATATGTTGATGAAACTAGAGTGGGCTGAATACACTACAGACCTTAATCTATCTCTGCTTCTTCAAGAGGAGAGTCTACCAAACAGCAACGAGATGGGAATTCAATTAATCTGTTTTGTTTTCACAGTATTGACTCCTCCACAAATATATCAGGCAAGCCAATGTGTTTTGGTTCCAGTACTCAGTGCAAATAACTAGCGAAGGGTGACAGCAAGAAGGGAATACAGCTGTAAAAACCACCTGCCAAATCCAAAAATGATGATTGATATGAAGCAGTGATCAATCAGCTTTGTACTGATCCCATGTAACATGGTACAACCCAAAACAGAGCATAAGGAATCTTAATTCAAAACTACTGGCCAGAACAGCAACACAATATCCTGCAGATTTCTTTGAACTGTTTTTACTTATGCTATATAAAGGTTGGATTCATCTGTATTTTAGGCATTGCACCAATTGTGATCTAACGCCAACTGCTGAAGCTGAAGAGAGGCTACAAACAAGGATAACAAGAATCACATGGGATTTCAATCTCTTCATGACAAGAATAGAAAAGTTTGAGTTACTAACTCTGAAGAGCCAAAGTATAAAGACAGGATGTCATTTTATGTTTTTTAGGTCATGCTTATAAAATATATAGGATGAGTTAGATTTGATTCTTAGTTTAAGAAACTTATTGTCTACTGTCCCAGCTTACCAGAGAGTCCAGTAAAGGTCATGTAGTGTGGTGGTTCAGTGGTTAGCACTGCTGCTTCACAGCGCCAGGGACCCAGGTTTGATTCCCACCTTGGGCCACTGTCTGTGTGGAGTTTGCACATTCTCCCCGTGTCTGTGTGGGTCTCCTCCCTCAATCCAAAGATGTGCAGATTCGGTGAATTGGCCATGCTAAATTGCCCATAGTGTTAGGTCCATTAGTAAATGTAGGGGAATAGGTCTGGGTGGGTTACTCTTCAGAGGGTCAGTGTGGACTGGTTGGGCCAAATAGCCTGCTTCAACACTGTAGGGAATCTAATCTATTGATCAATCAGTATTGCACAAGCAGATTATCTGGTGTTTATCTGCTGTAGGAGTTTAGGTGTGACATTGACTGCTGATATTCCCACATTTCAAAAGTAATTTACCAAAGTGCACACAGACACACACATACACAGACACACACACACACACACACTTGTTTTTTTTTTAACTTTTCTATTAATGTATTTCTGAGTCTTTGTATTTAAAGCCATTCATTTCAAACTTTCTCGGGTTCCTGTTCTACTCCCTGAGAAAGCTGGCTTCCTTGAATTATTATAATGTTTGATACAAAATAACATATAAAAGGAAAAGTGAGAAAAATATATTACTTTATTTGACATTGCATCATGATTTGGCACCCAAAGTCGGTCATGGTAAAAATGTGAACAAGACAAAGGAAAACACTGATAGATTTAAGGTATGACTCTCGGAAACTCCTAAGAGTAAAAAAAAGGAAGGTTTTTTGAATTATTCCTTTTGAATACTTCAATTGAACATGCTCCCACCACACTTCCAGACATTCCAACATGTAGCTGCCCTGGATATTTGTTTTGTTACATCCCACTTGCTTCTTTTACAATTGACCTTATATCTGGGTCCTCTCATTCTAGATTATTTTACAACAGGATCAGCCTCTCTCTATCAGCCCTGTGCAGCCCCCTCATGATTCTGAAAACTTCTCCGAACATCCTCTGAACCTTCGCCTCTCGAAGGAAATCAATCTGTCTTCATAACTGAAGTCATAATATTAATGTAAACACACAGGGAATGTCGCCTTGATTATTGAGGTCAAGCCCTTGAATGGGGCTCCAGCCCATAAATCTCTGACTCAGAGGTGAGAGTCTGACCAACTGAGCCGCAGTTGACACCTCCAGTGAGTGTTTGCTGTCTGCGTTATAAATTAAACTGATGTCACTTCAGCCAATTAATGGATTCCTGTTGGTGACGGGGAGGTTGGGTGTTGTTCTGATGGCGCAAGTTGTGAAAGCTATTACTTCCTGCAGAGTTCAGGCAGGAGACTAGGCCTATGCCAGTGAACTAAAGCCTATTGGGCCTCACATCATAGTGAGTTGGAGGATTTGCTGTCTGCTTTGCCAATCGTTGTCCTAGTTGACTGTATGAAACTGGAGTCCACTTGTCAAATTCATAACGCTACATTGAAAGAAACACATTGGGTCACTATATCAAAAAATATTTGTGGGCAAACTTAATAATCATTGTTGTATAAACTGCAATATAGCATGCAAAAATAAGCAGCTCGTGTTTTGAATGCTTTGACATATCAGTTTTGTTATTCTCTATCATGTACTGAGGGAACCACTGCTTCATCAGAATTGAAGCCACTATAGAAGAGATTCTCTCTATTTTCTAACTAATATTGTAAATGGTGCTAAATGCTAGATCAAAAGAAATGTTAGTTAACCATTTTAAACATAATCTAATATTTGTAGTCATACTATAGTGAGAAATAAAGCAAAAATCATTTTCATCCATATTAGGAAAATCCCAGAAGATTACACCCAATTAGACAGACTGTTTAACAAATGTAAAGCAGAAAATGGCTATAAGCAGCAACAAGAATAGAGAGGAATGGTAATGAAAGACTCACAAATTCATTAATAAATTGTTTTTTAAACCTTATCTTTCACGTGCAAATGACTTGAATGCAGACAACGTTTACTGAGGCTAAGGATGACACATGAGAGGGGCAAAATGGTAAATTACCCTGACAGCTCTAGTTTCTCCAAGTCTGATGTTGGCTGAATTAGACTGGCAAATAACCCATTGAAAACAGGTGCAGAATGAACTTCGTGCCTCCCAGGGAAAAAAACATTGAGCACGAGAGAGAGATGCACCTGTGCTATTGTTATGATAGAAAAGGCAGCTTTTAAGTGCAAATGCACTGACGTCTGAATAAGGCAATGAAGAAATGGTGCGATTTCTACATCTTTACATGTTCACTTTCCAATCAATCAGCCTTCGTGCTGAATTTACAAATGGAAAATGTCAGGGTCATTCTGTAGATTAACTTTTTGTCATAGTGGCTAACAGCTATATTTATAGCACACTTGAGAAAATTAGTGTCCAGATTTATTTAAGTTTTAAAGGGATTGTTGTATCCCTCCCAAAAGCCACTGAAGGGAAACAGCGACAATTCTGGTCTCACCATGATGCTTTCAAACTTGGCTCAAGGGTTGCGTTTTTACCAATTGTTGCAAGGATATAAGGCGCTGCAAGGATTAATATTGAAGAATGCAGTAAATTGTAGGTTAGGTGAATTGGCCTTGCTAAATTGCCCCTAGTGTTAGATGCAGGGGTAAATGTAGGGGAATGGGTCTGTGTGGGTTGCGCTTCGGCGGGTCGGTGTGGACTTGTTGGGCCGAAGGGCCTGTTTCCACACTGTAAGTAATCTAATCAGTAATCTAATCTAAATACCACCCATTATAATGATGCCTTGTGGACTTGTGGGCAGGCTAGTTTAGGATCTCAAGGAAGTAAGACCTAACATCAGGTCTTTCATATAGTGTCCAAAATAATGTCTCACATCAATGTAACCTGTAACTAGTTGCTAACATGCAAAATGTTGTTTCTTGTTCAATGTAAAAACCTCTTCTAGTTAAATCATTAAGTGATTATTTTCCTTTACTGCACTGTACCAAGCAAGCTCTGATGACCTTACACTTAAAGAAGACGGTCACAGTAAACATACCATTTAGTGAGGTACAGCCTTGGCTTAACTGCACATACAACATGGTGAGCAGTGGTATAGACTCCACTACAGACAACATCCACAGACCCACCTTTAGGTCACTTGCTTGTGTAAAACATCAGCAGCAGGGAAGAGCTGAACATTCAAGAATTCTACAGAAGAACCCCCTTTGGCAAGATTCAGCAAAGAAGAATCTACAGCCAATGGTTTAGGCCTTTCAGACCAGGTAAGAGATGTGCTGCGGCAGGAAAATTGGACAGTTTCTGGAGAAGGAGACTTAATTACTCCAAACTAGCTACAGATTATATCATGTGACAGTGGTGTATAGGGGCAGTCCTGAACTGGTGTTCATTCAATGACTAAATTGTCACCAGAGGCTAAGTGAGTGATGTTAAAATCCCTGGTGCAAAAAGATAAACTTAAAAAAAATGGTGCAGTGTTATAGACTGGGGGAGGGCAAGGTGAGGAACATACATGCCAGCTAAGACAGAGTATCACCACAATAATGGGTGGGCACCATTGGACACAGCTACAACAAGGCAAAAGTGAGGAATGCAGATGCTGGAGATCAGAGTCAAGATTAGAGTGGTGCTGGAAAAGCACAGCAGGTCAGACAGCATCCGAGGAGCAGGAAAATCGACATTTCGTGCAAAAGCCCTTCATCCTGATTTTCCTGCTCCTCGGATGCTGCTTGACCTGCTGTGCTTTTCCAGCACCACTCTAATCTTGACAGGTACAACAAGGAAGATCCAAGGACCACAAAAGCAATTCATACCCCAGGTTTGTCAACCCAAAAGCCTCCACCTATTTGTAATCTATTCATTCATGGGATGTGGGTGTCAGAGGCTAGGCTAGCGTTTACTGTTTATCCCTAATTGGCCACAAGTTGTTAAGAGTCAAGGGGAGTCCAAAACTAGAGGGCATTGGTGAGAGGAGAAAGATTTAAAAAGGACCCAAGGGGTAATCGTTTCACATAGATGGTGGTGTGTATGGAATGAGCTGCCAGAGGAAGTGGTGGAGGCTGGTACAATTACAACATTTAAAAGGCATCTGGATGGGTAGATGACTAGGAATAGTTTAGAGGGATATGGGTCAAATGCTGGGAAATGGGACTAGGTCAGATTGGGATGTCTGGTCGATGTGAACGAGTTGGTCTGAAGGGTATGTTTCTGTGTTGTACGATTCTAAAGCTACATTCCTGTGGGTCTGGAGTCACATGTATCCCAGACAACAGAAGAATAACAGATTTCCTTCCATAAAGGACATTAGTGAACCAGATGGGTCTTTTTCCAGCAACCGACGTGGTCATCATTAGACTCTTAATTCCAGACTTTTATTTTAATTGAACTAAAATTCCATCTTTTGCTGTGGAAGAATTCAAACCCACAACCCCAGAAGGGTTACTGGATTCCAAACATTAACTCTGTTTCCCCTCCAATGATGCTGTCAGAGTTGTTGAGTTTCTCTAGAAATTTTTGTTATTGTGTATCTCCAGAACACTATCTGTGTTGATTAATCAATATAAAACAAAGAACTGTGGATACTGGAGATCTGAAACAAAAACAGAAGTTGCTGGAGAAACTTAGCAAGCATCTGTGTGAAGAAAACAGAGTTACTGTTTCAAGTCTGGTGACTCTTCATATGAATGCCTCTCCTCTTTATTAATAATCTAGCAATGATACTACTAAGCCAAAGCCTCCCTCACTAATTAGAGTTGCAAGTAGCTTTTCCCTACCACACTATACCAACCAAGCTCTGATAATCCCTACAATTAAACATGAAGGTGGTGGCAAATTTGCCACACGGTGACATGCAGATTTGTTTTGACTGCACATACAGCACTTCTACACTTCTGATTCAGAAACCTCTGGGTTTAATTCCTACATCAGAAGATTGAACGTGTGATGTAGGCTGATGCTAGATGTTATGTGAGGTTGTAACTCTTTTGAAGATACCCTGAATGAGATGTTAATCTGAGGTTCTACCAATTCCCAGCTAGATATAAAAGATGTAATGACACTATTGCTTTATGGACAAGCAAGTTCTCTTGAATATCCTGGCTACCACGTATACATCAAGACCTTCACATTGCTGTTGGCAGACATTTGCAGTGCAAAGGGTGTTTCTGAGACTGGAGAGTTTGAGTTATAAGGAGAGGCTGATAAGGTGAGTCTTTCTCTGAGAGTCAGGGGCTGAGGGGTAACGTTATAGAGGTTTATAAAATCATGAGGGTTATGGATAGAATGAATAGCCAAGGTCTTTTTCCCAAGTTGGAGGAGTTCAAAACTAGATGGTATAGGTTTAAGTTGAGAAGGCAAAGATTTAAATGGATACCTGAGGAGCAATGTTTTCACACAGAGTGTGGTGCGTGTATGGAATGAGCTGCCAGAGGAGGTGGTAGAGGTGAGTACTATTACAACATTTAAAAGACATTTGGACAGGTACACTGATAGGAAAGGTTTAGAGGGATATGGGCCAAATACAGGCAAATGGGACTAGTTCAGTTCAGAAAACCTGGTCAGCATGGAAGACTTGTGCCACAATATCGTTTCCATGCTGTACGACTCTCTGTGACTCTATGACACAAATTAGATGCTAAACCTGCTTTCTTTACAAAAGTGACTAAGCTTCAATTCAGATGTAAGGTACTTGGGGCATCTTGAGGTCATGAAATAGGCTCTATATAAGTATAAGCCTTTTCTTTTGTTGACTAAAGTTAGTTGAGCACAATGGAAGATAGCAGTGGGAACATCAAGTCAATGTGAATATGTTTCTAAAAGCAATGATAACAAACAAAAATTGTTTCAGGATTTGTAAATACAGTGTCAGGAAAAGTTCCTTTCAGCGTGATTTCCGAATGGCTGTGTGTGATCACATTGTGTCAAGTTTGTTAAGCATGCAGACTTCACACTGTGTCCGCTGCTGAATGAGCTGGAAAGGATGGGAATATTACACCCAATCCAGCAAGTCAACCTACTTCAGCGCCAACCCAAAATTCAGTCATTCCCACTGCCCTGAAAGCACAGCCTGGATCTCTCTCCCGACTGATGATTGTCTAATGCTTGACGTTCAGGGTGTTCCAGTCCCTCCAGTCTTTCTGATCTTTCCTTTGCGCTGCCCCACTGTGGTTAACAAGGTTCACCTGACCCTTACGATCTCCCTTCTAACTGTGCTGTGTTCCTAAGTCCACAGCATTGAATCTCCCCCTTCCCCTTAGTATTATCATCTGTTCTACCACCCCGTGCCTCTGATCTTCCCCCATCCCAGACTTGCCAATCCCTTTCTCTCTGCTCTTTGCTTCTTACTTTAGCCTGGTGGCTAGGCCTAGATATTAGGCCGAGTCATTCAGTCTGACAGGAAACAGCCAAGAAAGAGACATCTATAAAGGATTATTAATGAGATTCTGCAAAGCCCAATCTTCCAAACTGACAAAACACAAAACTGCCTTCTTTCTCCCTCCCTCTATCACCACCAGAAGGCAACTCTCACCCCCTTCCTCATAAATATCCCAAGTGTTTCCAATCTGTGTTGATAATTGTGGTTAGCGTATGGTGCACAGCCCAGGTTGAAGCCCTGGTCACATCCTTTGCTTTCCATTCATCTAAGGTTGGCTCCATAAAAGGCTCAAGATAATTTATACACTGCTTGTATTTCAATCACTCAGACACGGATGTGATTCCAATTGCTGTTGAGTACGGTATCAATAACCATTGGGCCATTTGAAACAGTAACATGTGTGGTTTTAAAGATCACGGAATAGAAAAAGCTAATTTCTCTGATTAATCAATCATCAAGGGAACGTTTGGAGTGGGATGGTTAAACTTAGACATAAACAGCCCACCTCCCAGTTTTGCTGACTTCAAAGGTCTGGCTGCAAGATGAAAGAATCCGCATGAGATAAATCATCATGTAAATCGCTCAGGTCTTTTATTCTAACTGCAAAATCTAAATTGTGTGGGTCGGCTGGGAATTCTTGCTCCCCCTGTACCAGACCACATTGTGAAGGGTGATGTGAAAAACCCTGCTGATTATTACACAAAGAAATAAAAGCAACGAGCAGATATTTAACTCCTTGCAGGTGAATCCTGATCAGCATTTTCCTCCAGCATGGCACTAGCATTTCTAGCCTGAGCAACTTGATCTGTGAGAGCATCTCTTTGTTTTAGCAAATGTATTTGTTGAACTTTTGTGCTTGTTATTATTGTTGAGGGGACTGTGTGGTAGGGATGCTATGTCAACTTTTTGCACCAGAACTAAGGGAAAAACAACTCAAGTTTCTGAATGGCACATAATGATCCGCGTTATCTTGCATATTCAAGATGGTGAATCAGTATAACCAGTAAGTTCATTCGCAATTATATTGGCCTTTCCTTCTGAGTTACTATGCATGCACTGAAACCACATATTTCTGCCTTTAATTGACTGAAGTGATAACGCAGCAGGCAGGTGGAGAATCCTGTAATTAGGCACATGTTTGTAATGGAAAGGGGCTTATTGCGCTATTACATAGAGTCATAGAGGTCTACAGCATGGAAAAAGGCTTTTCAGCCCATGCTGCCCAGTTTTCACAAATCAAACTAGTCCCATTTGCCTCTGTTTGATCCATATCCCTCCATAAATTTCCATCCATTTAGAGTCATACAACCGTAGAGATGTACAGCACAGAAACAGACCCTTTGGTCCAACTCATCCATGCCGACCAAATATCCCAACCCAATCTCGTCCCACCTGCCAACACCTGTCCCATATCCCTCTAAACCCTTCCTATTCTTGTACCCATCCAGATGCTTTTTAAATGTTGCAATTGTACTAACCTCATTCACTTCCTCTGGCAGCCCATTCCACACATGCACCACCTTCTGCGTAAAAAAGATCCCCCTTAGGTCTCTTTTTATACCTTTCCCCTCTCACCCTAAACCTATGCCCTCTGCGTCTGGACTCCCCGACACCAGGGAAAAGACCTTGTCTATTTATTCTACCCATGCCCCTCATGATTTAATAAACCTCTATAAGATCACCCCTCAGCCTTCGACGCTCCAGGGAAAACAGCCCCAGCCTGTCCAGCCTCTCCCTATAGCTCAAATCCTCCAACCCTGGCAACATCCTTATAAATCTTTTCTGAACTCTTTCAAGTTTCACAACATCCTTCTGATAGGAAGGAGACCAGAAGTGCACACAATATTCCAAAAGTGGTCTAATCAATGTCCTGTACAGCTGCAACATGACCTGTTTAAATTTTCATACATGACAAAACTGTACTTGCTTCCATTACTACATCTGACAACCCACTCCAGACACTCACCACCCTCTGTGTGAAAAAGTTGCTGCTCTGGAATCTTTTGTATCTCTCTCCTCTCACCTTCAACCTATGTCCTTTACTTTTACACTCTCCTACCATGGGGCAAAGCCATCGGCAATCTGCCTTATCTATGCCCCTCATGATTTTATATACTTCTATAAGGTCACCTTTTAGTCTTCTATGCTCCAAGGAAAAATATCCTGGTCTATCAAAGTTCTCCTTATATCTCTTGAAGATCTGTGACTACAGTCTGTTCTGATATGACGCGATAGTTCCGTTCCTGTGCAATCCTGTGTTAAAAGAAAATTGTGTAACATCAGCACCATTTAAACCAATAGGGTGAGAATGGCGTTAAAGCCAATACAGGTAAAGAAAGGTCACATTCTACAAATGTCAGGCTAAATTCTTCAATCGCGTTATAGAAAGGTGCATTACAACAGAACTGACTGTACTCAAGAGCAGCTCAGCCTAGTGAAGAAAGCTACTTTGCTTTATTTGTTTCACAGCAAGTGCTGTAGATATTTTCCTAATCAATCTGCTCAGAGAGGTTGTTACACATATCTAGGCAAGATGGGACTCAAAACCGGACCTCCTGGTTGAAGGGTAGGGACACTACCACTACACCATTAGAGCTATGCCTGTGGACGTTTCTATTGACTAGGTCAGTGCTGGGGGAAGAAGCAGAGCCCCCTTGGTGACAATAAAAGGGAGAGTGAACAAAAGGAAGCGAATGCTATTTACCTGCAGTGACTGTAAACTTGCCAAAAATGTTGGCAGCTGACGTTTGGCAGGACACAGCTCAAGGTCTGGAGGACATGTCTTCAATTTTGAATGTAAATTCAGCAACCTCAGAAAAGCCCAAGCAATATTTCTGAATTTGATGGATCTATCAGAATCCTTTATCTGCAATCCCTTCAATCAGAGGCATTGCTGTGTGTTTTTCTGTCGCTCTCTTGTTCTGCACCCTCTCCTTTAGTGCAAGAAAACCCAAGATAAAGTGATGAACTCATTTACCAGACCCACACACTCTTATTCACTATCCTATGGATTGGGAGAGTGAGGGTAGGTTCCACACAGACATTGGCAATATTTAATAGGGGGAATGGGAAGATGCACTGAATTAAATACCAATTAGGGACTTAACTGGGCAATAACAGACCTTCCCAGCATAAAGGTTTTGGGGGAAGTTAGCAACATTGACAGTGGCTGCTTTCAGTCAAACCTCACTTTTCAGAACTGAGATGAGGGGCATTTCTTCAGGCAGAGGGAGTTAATCTAGGGAATTCATTGCCACAGAAGGCTGTGGAGACTAAGTAATTGGGCTTATTCCATCACACTCCTGACTTGTGCCTTCTGGATGGTGGACAGAGAGTCAGGAGGTGAGTTACTCACCGCAGTATTCTTAACCTCTGACCTGCTCTTGTAGCCACTGCATTTATGTGGTGAGTCCAGTGAAATTTCTGGTCAATGGTAATCCCAGAATGTTGGTAGTGGGAGATTCAGGGACGGTAACACCGTGCAGGTGGTGGTTAGATTGTCTCTTATTGGAGATGGTCATTGCCTGGCATTTGTGTGGTGGGAATGTTACTTGCCATTTGTCAGCCCAAGCCTGGATATTGTCCAGATCCTGTTGCAATCAATATCTAAGGATTCACGAATGGTGCTGAACACTGTGCAATCATCGGCGAACATCCCCACTTCAGACCTCATGATGGAAGGATGGTCATTGATGAAGTAGCTGAAGATTGATGGACCTAGGACTTCTGCAGAAATATCCTGGAGCGGAGATGCATGACCTCCAACAACCATGGCCATCTGCCTATGTGTCAGGTATGTTCCCTGATACATAATGATTCCAGTTTTGCTAGAGTTTCTTGATGCCCTGCTCGGGCAAATGCAGTTTTGATATCAAGGGCTGTCACTCTCACCTCACCTCTGTTTTTTTTTGTCCATGTTAGAACCAAGGTTGTTAATGAGGTCAGGAGCTGAGTGGTCCTGGTGGCACCCAAACTTGGCTTCGCTGAGCAGGTTATTGCATAGCAGGTGCTGCTTGATGACCCTGTTGATGACAGCTTCCATCACTTTACTGATGATTGAGCATTGACTAGTGGAGCAGTAATTGGCTGGGTTAGACCTGTCCTGCCTTTTATGTACAGGACATACCTGGGCAATTTTCCATAGGTGCCAGTATTATAACTGTACCGAAAGAGCTTGGGTGGTGGAACAGCAAGTTCTGGAGCACAAGTCTTCAGTACTAGTGCTGGAATATTGTCACCCCCTGAGCCTTTGCAGTATCCAGTATCTCCAACCGTTTCTTGATATCAAGTGGAGTGAGTTGAATTGGCTGAAGACTGGCATCTGGGGACCACTGGAAGAGGCCATTTTGAGGTCATGAAAATTATTGAAATTGTTTTGTTGTACATTTACTCAGAAAAGATATGAACATTATTTTTAAAAAAAAACCTTGCCCTGAATGCCATACCATGCTATAAACATAAAATGCAATACAGAATTAGGGAAGGTGGAATGGAAAAAAAGTGAAACAACTGAACTGCAATCAATCCTTTCCCCAGGGTATGTGCTCTGGCTCTGAAAGTTCCTTTTATTTTAAAATATTCTATCTCTGTGATGTATTCCAAACTGGAACAGAGGATGTTGTGTCTCAACAGGAGAGGTGTGTTTCATTCCGCAAGGGGATTTTCTTCTTGATGTGACTGGCTGTTAATGTTTTCTGTAACAAAAACTCCAACTCATAATCATTGTTTCTCACAGGAGAGGGGTTTCAGTCTGTAAGTACTGGCCTGTGACCCTCTGTAGGGAGAATTCATTATGAACATACGACAGAATCTTCCCTAGACCTGAATGATATGGAGGCTGGCCAAAAAGTTGAGAGAAGTGTGTGAGATGAGCAGTGAGGAGCTTCCTACTAGTGAGAACAATATGTCCCATGCTCCAAACAAATGTTGAATGGTGAGACGCGATTCCCACTAATGAGCAGTTAGAAGCTTATTTTCTTGTATTGCATTAGTGTGTATTAACATTCTCATTATGACGTTATGTCATCGCATGGAAATGCAGTCTACCATTCACCGTCCCTCCAGATATAAATTAGACATGTCAACTTGGTGATTCCAGGTCGCTGCTTGCTCCTCCAGACCTCCAATCAGTCACAGTCATCTCAGAGCATGCTCCACCGGCAGTGACCACATGATCTCCCATCCAGCATGTCCTCCAGATACCCCAGAGACAATTGAAAGTTTCATTGTCAGTACACATTCCAGATAATGAATTTTAGTGTCCAGATAGTTACCCTTGGATAACTTTTTCAAGATGCGATAGACTGTTTCGGTCATGTTACTTTTTTGTGGCTTGGATACTTTCAGGTCAGGTGACTTTGGCAAACATTTTAAAATGCCCCAGATAACTTTTTTTGCTATTGTCTCTCAAACCAAGGCTTTTAATTGATGAGATTTAAAGATTAATAGTTCATATTGATGTTATCATGACACTTAGTAATATTGTTAAATTATAGAGTTCTTATTTGCACTTCCTAAACTGTACTGTGTGTCATGCAGAATACACACCTTTTGTATTTATTATTGTCTTTCATGATTTTCAGTAGGTTCATGTACTGTGAATTATTTCAGAGGACTTGGTCTTCTGGGATCCATTTCTCCAAGGAGTCAACTCTTCCCTGATACACGTTCATCGCTTCCTATTTAAATTCAGCTTGAAAAACAATCGACAACTTCTTCAAATTCAGCTCATGTTCTTGGTTGGCAAAGAAATCTCACATCAATGAGTGAGTATTAGCTTGTCTTTGGCAAATGAATTACACTTTCATGGCTTGCCAGCATTTTGAAAAGTCTCTCAATATCTGGAAGAAGTGACAACTGCCTCAATAAAATATTCCACAGAAGATCGCTGCAATCTTCCGGCATGAATTCCAAACATTCCTGGAGGTCATTTTGCTTTCTTATGAAGTTTGATTATAAAACTACAATGTCACACTCTATCGGCTGGCACCCTTGCTTGGCCTCATTGGGCAACCCATTGGGTCCTGCAATTTGCTCACAGCAAGTTTGGTGTTTTCAAGTTGTGACATGCAGAATGTATTTTCCCATAATTAACTGATACATTTCCAGCCATATAGGATATAAAATGTTTCAGCATCAAGACAATGGCACCTGAATTTGGGCATAGCTTGTTTATCATAGCAGTTGCATCATCAAAGTGTGTTAACATTAAGCTACATTTCTAAAACCGCTAAATATTGAAAACTGTTTCTCCAAAAGTGGTGGGCGGAACTTCAAAATGCCCTCAATTGAGGAACCAGTTCTTATGAAGCACTAAAATTCAAACAAAACACAAATTTGTCAGAAATCTGAAACAAGCATAAGAAATGCTGGAGAAACGCAGCAGATCTTCAGTTTGAAAGCAGAGTTATACCGGACGTGAAACACTAACTCTGTTTCTCCCACCACAGATGCTGCCAGGTCTGCTGAGTTTTTCCAGCATTCTGTTTGCTTGTTGCCCATGAATTATGACTTATTCAGGTGGAAGTTGGTATCATGTACACCTGTCTGCTGGTGACAAGAACAATCGATTTTCAGGATGAGGAACAGGTCTTCAAACTCCCCTAAAAGTGGTAAAATGTAATATTGACAGTGGGTAGTTTTTAAGCATTTGGGGAGCCACCTCAAAGTGGCATTGGACCCAGTCAATTTGTTTCGAACACTTTTTAAAGGAACAGTCAGCAACATCTGCCAAGTGTGACCAGACCAGGCAAAGGGCCAACTGTGCTGTGAACTTAGTGGAGTTGCTTGCAATCAAACAGGCACTATCAGCTTAAATTATGTTTATTTTTAACTTAAATTCTAATGAATCTCAGGGAGCAGGAGTACTGCCAACCTGAAATGATACCTTTTCGATTTTATTTCTCACCCTCACCCACCATGAGGGACACAACCGGCCAGGTAGCCGACTCAAATTTCATCACCGAGAGCAGGCCAGGTCTCTGCAGAAGCAACCGTTGCCAGCAGCTCATCGATACCAGTAAAGCAAGGCCCAAAACACAAATTCGATGTTGTACAAGGTCTCCAACTTATGACACCACTTATTTTAGGCCTGAAAATTGATCAAAAACCAATGTTTGCCTGAATGTCATAGAGTTATACAGCACAGAAACAGACACTCTGGTCCAACCAGTCCATGCCGAACATAATCCCAAACTAAACCAGGCCCACCTGCCTGCTCCTTGAGATTGTGAGTACCAGAACATCTTCCACAGTGCTCTCACCCCACTAGATGTTGACTTTGAGTCTGATAGTATTTGGCAACCAGAAACATCACAATGATGTCCAAAGCTGTCTTTGGTTGCAGAGTATTTAGCTGAGTCATTGTTGTCATTCCTTACTGTCACTGACACTCAAGGGAGTAATTATAACCAAACCCACTGAGTGGGAAACCCATGGGATTGTGGGGAGTTTCAGGAGGATTTCAAACTACTCCAATATCACCCATTACTGACTTTGATGGAGAGTGAAAGAAGGTGGAATGCAAAAATATATCCAATCCCATCAGTTTAGATTAAAATTGCCATTTGATATTTCTTTGTTTGTCCATGTGCTTTCTGAAGGCTTTATTTTTAATGAAAAATTAAGTTCTCACTGCATCATCGCATTTTCCAGTTGGTTATATAAAGAGCTCTAAGAGTCAGTCCTAAAAATCAAATTTTTTTCTCACTTCTTTTTTTTAGAATATTACAAACCTCCTTCAGCTCCACTTTATGCTTAGAAGCTTACTCCATTTATGGCATTAAATGCATCACACTTATAAAAGGGTGTTATGGTTTGGTTTCTTTTTCAATATGGCAACATTAGTTATAATGTTAGTATTTCAGTACTTACCAGCACTAGAGCATGTTACTGAATGAATATAACACAAAACATTGTAAAAGCAAAACGAACATTAAAAAGTAAGTTCCCAAAATAAGCACATCCTCTCAACCAATACACAGAGATGCTTTCCACATTATGATAACATCTAATGATGACAGTATATACCACAATCTAAATTTAGCACTATGTAGATATACTTGAACTATCTTTTTTGTTTTCACCAGATGGTTTTGAACTTCTGAATTTCTGCAAAGCTGGACATTTCTGTTTATTTTTCTAATTTTTTTCCGAAGAATTTGTGTTCAAGAATCTGTACCTAGGTACCTAAGTACCTACAATGGTGCCATAAGTGGCGATTTGTAAACTTTTCACTGTACTCTTGTGGGTACATGTGACAATAAAGCTAATTCAATTCAATTAAAGTTTGCTGTTCTGTTCACGTGTGCGATCTTGGCAGAGAAACCTTTTCACTTTGTTGTTGCGGACAGAGGGAAACAGGAATCAGAGTCTCTCAGGCTGACTGACATTTCCATCTGTATATGAGGCTGGTAATTAACAGGAAGATCTTGCCCGGAGCACAGCACCATCTGCTAGGGAAATGGCTGCATTAGGTGCTATTTGGATATCACATCACTGTAGTGATTCTATCAGGTTTGGACAAGAGGCTTTGCATCTGCTGTAAGGGAATGCATTATTAGGCAATCCAGTGGGAAAATACAGATAGGAACAGATTGGCTTTGGAGGAAACTGCAGATTGTTGTGTTGCATTGACCCTGTCTGCCAGGGCATATGTACAACTAATGTGGTACTTTTTGCCTTGTTTACACAATTTTGTCCTTGTACATTTGTTAATCATTTTTCATGCACTGCAGACCATTCCCAGAAGAAGACCGCCTTTACCTGTTTGTCGGCTTTTTCTTGAGACCAGCGATACCACAATGCATTTGCTCTCACAGAAATATTTAGAAACCAGGTTAGGACATTCAACATCACCACATCCCACGCTCCAGTTTTCAGCATTGCAGTTAAGCCTTTAGTTGTTTGGGAAGAAAATTCCAGATGTCCAGTACTCTTTTGCATGAACAAATGCTTCCTAATATCATTCCTAAATTGTTTAGTTCTATTTTTAAGTCCTTTACAGCCCTTTTCGTCAAGTTCTTATCCAACCAGTAGAAATCTCTGATGCCTAATCTTTTAAATCTTTTTGCACTTTAAACACCTCAGTTAGACCACTCTTCAAATATTGTAACATCAAGGGAATGCAATGCCAGGGTATCATTTTGGTAAATATACATTGAGTCCACACCAAGACCAATCATATTCTCCGCAAGTGCATTACCCTTAACTGAATGTAAAACTCCACATGGGTCGACCAAGCTGAATGAGAACCTCGATTATTGAAAATATAAGATTGTTAAGGGACTTGACAGGGAAGATGCGAAAAGGTTGTTTCCCCTTGTGGAAGTGTCTAAGACAAATAGGGCAAAATCTCAGAATAAGTGTTCACCCATTTAAGACAGAGATGAGGTGAAATTCCCATAGAAGGTAGAGTCACACAGTCATATGGCATGGAAACAGACTTTTCAGTCCAACTAGTCCACGCCAACCATGTTCCCAAATTAGACTAGCCCCACTTACCTGTGTTTGGTCCATATCCCTTCAAACATGTCCTATTCATGACTTCATCCAAATGTCTTTCCAATGTTGTAACTCTACAGTTTTCCACCACTTCCTCTGGCATTTCATTCCTCACATGAACGACTGTTTGTATAAAAGTGCTACCCCTCATGTCCTTTCTAAATCTTTCCCTTCTCATCTTAAAAGTATGCTCCCTAGTTTTGAGCTCCACCACCCTGGGGAAAAGACCCTTGCTATTCACCTTATCTATGCTCCTCATTTTTTAATAAACATCTATGAGGTCACCTCCGGATGAAATCCTAACTCCTTCACTCGAAGGTCTGAACAATGAAAGCAAGCATGCTAAACACCTTCTTAACCATCCTGTCTACATGTGATTCAAGTTTCAAAGAACTGTGTATCTGAACCCCTGAATCTCTATGTTCTACAACGTGCCCAGGGCCCTTCCATTAATTGTATAAGTCTTCCCTTGTTTGTTTGACCAAAAGGAAATACCTCGCGTTTATCCAAATTAAACTCCATCTGCCACTCCTCAGCCCAAAGGTCCAACTAATTAAGATCCCTTTGTAAACTTAAATAATCTTCTTCATTGTCCATTATACAACAATTTTGGGGTCACCTGAAAACTTATTAACCATGTCCCCATAATTCTCACTAAATTATTTATATTAATGACAAACAAAAGTGGAGCCAGTATCAATCTCTGTGCAACGCCATTGGCCACAGGCCTTCAGTCCAAGAAACAGCTTTCCACAACTGCCCTCTGTCTCCTACCTTCAAACCAATTTTGTGTCCAATTAGCAGGACCTCCCTGAATTCCACGTGATCTAACTTTACTAATTAGTCTAGCAAGCGGAACCTTGTCAAGGGGTTCACTGAAATCCATGCAAACGATGTCTACTGCTCTGGCCTCATCAATCTTTTCAGTTACTTCCTCAAAAAACTTAGTCAAGTTTGTGAGATGTGACGGAATTCTTTACCACAGAGGGCTATTGAGGTTGGGTTATTATATATGTAAAGCTGAGACAGATATATTTTTAATCAGTCAGAGAATGAGGCGTGATGAAGGTAAGGCAGGAAAGTGAAGTTGACGATCAGATCCACCATGATTTTATTGAATGGTGGAGCTGACGCGATGGGCCGAATGGCCTTCTTCTGCTATGTCTTATGTTCTTAAATTTAAAAATTGTTGCATCTGACTGAGAAGGGTTTAAAAACTGGAGAGCCAATCTTCCCTGCTCACCTGGTCACTGTACCATAATTACTTATTTCAAATGCATCGCATACGATGCAAACACTTAATTGATCACTGCAGCTGTGAGGTTCAAGCAGAGCGGTCCATAGATGTAAGTAGTTGGTTTAGATGTGAAGGTTGAGACCAAAGCTTTTGCTTGAGGGCTAATTCCTCTCAAGAGATAGGAAGTTGAAGAAATGCATGAGTCGTGATGTAATAGTAAGAGAGAAAATGCAAAAAGCTGAATCCTCAAGTTATATGCTGAGATAATTGCCATTTACTACCCAGGCATGAGTTTATACATTTACAATGAGAAAGTGCTGGTTAAAAAAAGGATTTCAAGAAGGACAACTATTAAGCGCAAAACTTGAGTTTACCTCAGAGCATAGTGGACAGTGAATGGAAGGAGAAGGATAGTCAGATATTTGCTACACTATTATCATTAAGATTAATCATCAAGGAGAATTTCTTTTTGCTTCAGACTTGAACAAAAATTTAATTGAACTGAATCAAATGTCCAGAGGTGTTGAATTCTGTACATCTGGGCTTCTTTGTTCACTTATTCATGTGCTATGCGGTTTGACCAGATGTATACAGCACGGTTTCTGATAGGATAGTTGTGAATGGCAGGATTTATTTGAAATATTTTGTTGAAGCTGAAAATTAATGAAATCTAAGGAAGGATTTTTTGTCAATAAGGTATATTTTCAAGTTTTAATGTAAATTAAAAATGGATCAATGTTAAAATAGCCTGCACATGTATGAATTCATACAACTTTCTTTTGTCATCAGACTCTAGGATGGGCTTCTAATTGAATGGGCTATGCCCATTCATTGTTATAGTAAAATATAGGTAGTAAAGGGAAAGAATTAGATTCAGCATCTGTTTGAACCAGAACTTATGTTTGAATTTAATCATGTTCAGTTTGTTGCCAAGTCTTTGGAGTGACTGCTGCATCACAGCTGTATACATGTCTCACGGATTTGTTATCTTTTTTGTATTACATGCATTTGTGTACAAATCTCTTTTTGGGAACTGTCTCCATCTATCCATCTCTATTGATTCTTTAATCACTTAACTTTTTGAACAATTGCTTTGCTCATTTTTATTCTGTAAGTTGTTATTCTGTGAATTGGTTCCACATTTAAGAACCTCACAGAATGGTCTTGTTAGCACCATTCTGTACCTCACTGCAATACAACTGGAGTTAACTGGTTCACCAAAAACAGAGAAGGCTCTAATTACAACATTTTCTTGAGTGTAAGGAAGAGTAATTATATTGTTTGCTAAGATTGAAGGAAATAATAAAGACTCGATATCAAACACACTCAAGTACGAGGTTACAGAGGGGATAGTGTGCTATACAAGAGGAGGGCAAAAAACATATTTTTAAAGTGCTTAGGGTATCCTTGAGGTATTAGATCTAATCTGATACCATGGATGTCCGGGGTGCAGGTTCAATAACAGCTGTGGATTTTGCAGATCTTCTTGCATACTTGGTGTTCCAGTGTTTCTGTCCAATTTGTGTCATCTTCAGGTGCTTCCTCCTTTAACACAGAGAGACTAAACAGGGAAAAAGAGAGGGAGACACTTCTTTAGATCAGTTACAAATTCATGTCAGTGATCTGTCAACAAAACACTTCCTGAAATACATCTGTTTAATGTATTTCCAATGTTTGAATTCCTTGTTTGCAAGCTGCTGCCTCACAGGTAACATTGTTTCACTCCAACATATAAACATTCTATAAATGTGCAAATCCAGCAGGTCAAATGGTTTCAGTCTCTTTGATGACATGTTAATTTCAGTTCAAAATAAAGTTGTTTATTGATTGTTTCATTGAGATTGGTTCAGTCTATGGTCAGGTGATCACTGCATCCATTTTTAATCAATGGTTTTTCTTTTTTGAAATAATTGCAGTCCATGAAAGTCACTTCTCTTAAAATAAAGTCTTGGAAGTCAAAAATTAAGTGTCCCTGTTTTGTCTACATTGTGATATTTTGTTTATATAAGATCTGAACTTCACAATCTGAGCAATACAAGTGAAAAGTCACGACACAGAGTCAAACCATCAGAAGAAGTCAATTTAATCTTATATGTGAAAAATAAATATTGACAGCATAGTAGTAATGTACTTTGAATCCTTGTCTGTGTGGATACATCTCAGTCTCCAAGCCAACAGTAACGTTTTGGTAAGATGGACATTTTCTTTTATAGATTTGATAATGGCCAGCTATATCACAAAAGACAAAAACATACTTCCTTAGATGTAATTCCTGCAGTTTCACGCAGGACAATAAGTAGCAGAATTCTCCAATAAGGGAGAATGTAAACACTTCTCCATGAGGCATGGATTGGATGGTCCAAAGGGTCTGTTTCTATGTTGTATGACTCTATGACACTTTGACATTCAAAGGTATTGCCATCGCTGAATCTCCCACTATCAATATCCTGGGAGTTAACATTGACCACAAACTGAACTAGTCCAGCCATATAAATACTGTAGCTACAAGATCAGATCAGGAGCTGAGAATTCTGTAGAATGTAACTCTCCTCTGGTCTCCCCAAAGGCTGTCCACCATCGATAAGGCATAAGTCAGGAGTATGGTAGATTAATCCCCACCTGCCTGGTTGAATGCAGTTCCAAAAACACCAAAGAAGTTCAACACTATCCAGGACAAAGCAGCTTACTTTGTTGATGTCACATCCACCACCTTCAACCTTCAATGACTTCATGACTGACAGTGACATCAGTGTTTACCATCTACAAGATGCACTCTAATAATGCACCAAGCTTCCTTAGAAAGCATCTTCCAAACCTGTGAACTCCACAATATAGAAGTCATGGGCAGCATGCAATCCTAACTTGAAAATATGTTGCTTTGCCTTCATTGTCCCTGTGTCAAATTCCAGGAACTCTTTCCCTAACGACAGCATGGGTACACCTAAAACCAAAGGGCCAATATCATTTGGGAATGACCTCATTATTACCATTCGAAGGGTAATTAGGAAGGGGCAATAATTGCTGGCACAGCCAGGGCGACCACATTCTGTAAATGGATGAAACAAAATTCTTCCATTGGCCTTTGTTCATTGCAATCTCTTTCATTTCAGCTCAAGAGACATCTTGGTCATGAAGGTACTCATTAAATGTACTTCACCATTTTCTTTGGCTAGCCCCATCTTCTTTTATCATCAAGTGATCCCATTCAACTGGCATATGTCTGGGAGGTGAAGTGTGTGTCCTTCCAGTCTTGGTTTTCTCTCTGTCACAATGTCCTGTGACTGTCTCTGACTGGTTTTTAGATTTAGATTAGATTACAGTGTGGAAACAGGCCCTTCGGCCCAACAAGTCCACACCGACCCGCCGAAGCGAAACCCACCCATACCCCTTACCTAACACTACAGGCAATTTAGTATGGCCAATTCACCTGACCCTGCACATCTTTGGATGGTGGGAGGAAACCGGAGCACCCGGAGGAAACCCACGCAGACACGGGGAGAATGTGCAAACTCCACACAGTCAGTCGCCTGAGGCAGGAATTGAACCCGGGTCTCTGGCGCTGTGAGGCAGCAGTGCTAACCACTGTGCCACCGTGCCGCCCACTTCTTCACTGGTGATGTTGGCTCTGCAAGTGATGCTCAGGGCCATATGTAGGCAATACTGGTGGAAAATGTTCCACTTACACAATGCCTTTGCTGTCCTCTTGCATGTCACACTGGCACAGATTGCAGTTGGTACTGCCGTGGATATGCAGAGCTGCAGGTTCATGTCTTTGTTGATGGCATTGGATGCATACACCGTGTGGCATCACTGGGTCACTTTGCCAATTCTTGCTTGGAATTAGATCAAAAGCCATCTAGAGTCTGTGGAACAACAAGGCACCTAGGATTGACCAAGTGCCAAGAGGGCCGTTGAAACATGGCAACATTGTATTAGCCATGTCTTCAACAAGATTTAGAGTGTGGCGGATGTGTCAGATGCCTGGAAAGACAACTGTCAGGCTGCCAAAGAAGGAGAAACTCCGAAACTACAACCATTGGAGGTACAGGACACTTATGTCAGTGCCTTGTAATGTCTTCAGCACAGGGCTCCCAAACAGATTGAGAACAGAATTAGATACTATCGTTCATGGAGGTTTCTGGATTGCTCTGAGCTGATCTTTATGTTCAAAAGCAAACCCTAGTTTACCAGAAGGCATTTGTTATAAATTTCACTGATTTCAATAGCACTCATTGGCAGTCGCTCTCTCACATCACAAGACAATGTGGAATCCCGGAGCAGCATATCAACATCTTCAAAGCCTTACATCATGACTCCAGCTGCTGAGTCAAGACCATAGATTTATAGGGTCATACAGCACAGAAACAGACCCTTTGATTCATAGAGATGTACAGCATGGAAACAGACCCTTCGGACCAACCCGTCCATGCCGACCAGATATCCTAACCCAATCTAGTCCCACCTGCCAGCACCCGCCCATATCCCTCCAAACCCTTCCTATTCATATATCCATCCAAATGCCTCTTAAATGTTGCAATTGTACCAGCCTCCACCACATCCTCTGGCAGCTCATTCCATACACGTACCACCCTCTGCGTGAAAAAGTTGCCCCTTAGGTCTCTTTTATCTCTTTTGTCTCTCACCCTAAATCTATGCTCTCTAGTTCTGGACTCCCCGGCCCCAGGGAAAAGACTTTGCCTATTTATAAGGCCTATAAATTATGCCCCTCATAATTTTGTAAACCTCTATGAGGTCACCCCTCAGCCTCTGACGCTCCAGGGAAAACAGCCCCAGCCTGTTCAGCCACTCCCTGTTGCTCAGATCCTCCAACTCTGGCAACATCCTTGTAAATCTTTTCTGAACCCTTTCAAGTTTCACAATATCTTTCCAATAGGAAGGAGACCAGAATTGCATGCAATATTCCAACAGTGGCCCAACCAATGTCCTGTACAGCCACAACATGACCTCCCAACTCCTGTACTCAATACTCTGACCAATAAAGGAAAGCATACCAAACGCCTTCTTCACTATCCTATCTACCTGCGACTCCACTTTCAAGGAGCTATGAACCAGCACTCCAAGGTCTCTTTGTTCAGCAACACTCCCTAGGACCTTACCATTAAGTGTATAAGTCCTGCTAAGATTTGCTTTCCCAAAATGCAGCACCTCGTATTTATCTAAATTAAACTCCATCTGCCACTTCTCAGCCCAGTGGCCCATTTGGTCCAGATCCTTTTGTAATCTGAGGTAACCCTCTTCACTGTCCACTACACCTCCAATTTTGGTGTCATCTGCAAACTTACTAACTATACCTCTTATGCTCGTATCCAAATCATTTATGTAAATGACAAATGTAGAGGGCCCAACACCGATCCTTTTGGCACTCCACTAGTCACAGACCTCCAGTCTGAAAAACAACCCTCCACCACCACCCTCTGTCTTCTACCTTTGAGCCAGTTCTGTATCCAAATGGCTAGTTCTCCCTGTATTCCATGAGATCTAACCTTGCTAATCAGTCTCCCATGGGGAACATTGTCGAACGCCTTACTGAAGTCCATAACGATCACATCTACTGCTCTGCCCTCATCAATCTTCTTTGTTACTTCTTCAAAAAACTCAATCAAGTTTGTGAGACATGATTTCCCACGCAAAGAGATCTGGGTGTTCTTGTACACCAGTCAATGAAGGTAAGCATGCAGGTACAGCAGGTAGTAAAGAAGGCTAATAGCATGCTGGCCTTCATAACAAGAGGGATTGAGTATAGAAGCAAAGAGGTTGTTCTGCAGCTGTACAGGGCCCTGGTGAGACCACACCTGGAGTATTGTGTGCAGTTCTGGTCTCCAAATTTGAGGAAAGACATTCTGGCTATTGAGGGAGTGCAGCGTAGGTTCACGAGGTCAATTCCTGGAATGGCGGAACTACCTTACACTGAAACACTGGAGCGACTGGGCTTGTATACCCTTGAGTTTAGAAGACTGAGAGGGGATCTGATTAAGACATATAAGATTATTAAAGGATTGGACACTCTGGAGGCAGGAAACATGTTTCTGCTGATGGGTGAGTGTCGAACCAGAGGACACAGCTTAAAAATACGGGGTAGACCATTTAGGACAGAGGTGAGGAGAAACTTCTTCACCCAGAGAGTGGTGGCTTTGTGGAATGCTCTGCCCCAGAGGGCAGTGGAGGCCCAGTCTCTGGATTCATTTAAGAAAGAGTTGGATAGAGCTCTCAAGGATAGTGGAATCAAGGGTTATGGAGATAAGGCAGGAACAGGATACTGATTAAGGATGATCAGCCATGATCATATTGAATGGTGGTGCAGGCTCGAAGGGCAGAATGGCCTACTCCTGCACTTATTGTCTATTGTCTATTGTTGACTATCCCGAATCAGTCTTTGCCTTTCCAAATACATGTACATCCTGTTGTGGTTCTGTTCACCGAGCTGGAAATTTTTGTTGCAAACGTTTCGTCCCCTGTCTAGGTGACATCCTCAGTGCTTGGGAGCCTCCTGTGAAGCGCTTCTGTGGTGTTTCCTCCGGCATTTATAGTGGTCTGTCCCTGCCGCTTCTGGTTGTCAGTTTCAGCTGTCCGCTGTAGTGGCCGGTATATTGGGTCCAGGTCGATGTGTTTGTTGATGGAGTTTGTGGATGAGTGCCATGCTTCTAGGAATTCCCTGGCTGTTCTTTGTTTGGCTTGCCCTATAATGGTAGTGTTGTCCCAGTCGAATTCACGCATGCAGATGACAAGCAACATGAATTCGACTGGGACAACACTACCATTATAGGGCAAGCCAAACAAAGAACAGCCAGGGAATTCCTAGAAGCATGGCACTCATCCACAAACTCCATCAACAAACACATCGACCTGGACCCAATATACCGGCCACTACAGCGGACAGCTGAAACTGACAACCGGAAGCGGCAGGGACAGGCCACTATAAATGCCGGAGGAAACACCACAGAAGCGTTTCACAGGAGGCTCCCAAGCACTGAGGATGTCACCTAGACAGGGGACGAAACGTTTGCAACAAAAATTTCCAGCTCGGCGAACAGAACCACAACAACGAGCACCCGAGCTACAAATCTTCACCCAAACTTTGAACATATACATCCTGTCCCTCAGGATTCCCTCCAACAATTTGCTCACCACCGAGGTCAGGCTCATTGGTCTATAGTTCTCTGGCTTGTCTTTACCGTCCTTCTTAAACAGTGGCACCATGTTTGCCAACCTCCAGTCTTCCAGCACCTCACTTGTGACTATCAATGATAAAAATATCTCAGCAAGAGACCCAGCAATCACTTCTCTGGCTTCCCACGTTCTCGAGTACACCTGATCAGATCCTGGGGATTTATCCACTTTTAACCATTTCAAGACATCCAGCAGTTCCTCCTCTGTAATCTGGACATTTTCTAAAATGTCACCATCTATTTCCCTACAGTCTATATCTTCCATATCCTTTTCCACAATAAATACTGATGCAAAATACTCATTTAGTATCTCCCACATTTTCTGTGGCTCCACACAAAGGCCGCCTTGCTGATCTTTGAGGGGCCCTATTCTCTCCCTAGTTACCCTTTTGTCCTTAATATATTTGTCAAAACCCTTTGGATTCTCTTTAATTCTATTTGCCAAAGCTATCTCATGTCCCCGTTTTGCCCTCCTGATTTCCCTCTTAAGTATACTCCTACTTTCTTTATACTCTTCTAAGGATTCACTCGATCTATCCTGTCTATACCTGACATATGCTTCCTTCTTTTTCTGAACCAAACCCTCAATTTCTATCGTCATCCAGCATTCCCTATACCTACCAGCCTTCCATTTCACCCTGACAGGAATGTACTTTCTCTGGATTCTTGTTATCTCATTTCTGAAGGCTTCCCATTTTCCAGCAGTCTCTTTACCTGTGAACATCTGCCTCCAATCAGCTTTCGAAACTTCTTGCCTAATACCGTTAAAATTGGCCTTCCTCCAATTTAGAACTTTAACTTTTAGATCTGGTCTATCCTTTTCCATCACTATTTTAAAATGAATAGAATTGTGGTCGTTGGCCCCAAAGTGCTCCACCACTGACACCTCAGTCACCTGCCCTGCCTTATTTCCCAAGAGTAGGTCAAGTTTTGCACCTTCTCTAGTAGCTACATCTTGTAGCTGAATCAGAAAATTGTCTTGTACGCATTTAAGAAATTCCTCTCCATCTAAACCCTTAACACTATGGCAGTCCCAGTCTATGTTTGGAAGTTAAAATCCCCTACCATAACTACCCTATTATTCTTACAGATAATTGAGATCTCCTTACAAATTTGTTTCTCAATTTCCCTCTGACTATTGGGGGGGTCTATAATACAATCCCAATAAGGTGATCATCCCTTTCTTATTTCTCAGTTCCACCCAAATCACTTCCCTGGATATATTTCCGGGAATATCTTCCTTCAGCACAGCTGTAATGCTATCCCTTTTCAAAAATGCCACTCCCCCTCCTCTCTTGCCTCCCTTTCTATCCTTCCTGTAGCATTTGTATCCTGGAACATTAAGGTGCCAGTCCTGCCCATCCCTGAGCCATGATTCTGTAATTGCTATGTTATTCCAGTCCCATGTTCCTAACCATTCCCTGAGTTCATCTGCCCTTCCCTTGCATTGAAATAAATGCAGTTTAATTTATTAGTCCTACCTTGTTCCTGCCTGCCCTGACTGTTTGGCTCACTTCTGTTCTCAGCTGTACCCGTCTCAGATCGATCTCTTTCCTCACTATCTCCGTGGATCCCACCCACCCCCCCCCCCCCTCCCACCATACTAGTTTAAATCCTCCCAAGCAGTTCTAGCAAATTTCCCTGCCAGTATATTAGTGCCCTTCCAATTTAGGTGCAATCTGTCCTTCTTGTACAGCTCACTTATACTCCAAAAGAGATTCCAATGATCCAAAAATGTGAATCCTTCTCCCATACACCAGTTCCTCAGCCATGCATTCATCTGCTCTATCCTCCTATTCCTGCCCTCACTAGCTCATAGCACTGGGAGTAATCTAGATATTACTACCCTTGAGGACCTCCTTTTTAAATTTCTGCCTAACTCTCTGTAATCTCCCTTCAGAGTCTCAACCTTTTCCCTTCCAATGTCGTTGGTTCCAATGTGGACAATGACCTCTTGCTGGCCCCTCTCCTCCGTGTGAACATTCTGCACCCTCTCTGAGACATCCTTGATCTTGGCACCAGGGAAACAACACACCATTCTGCTTTTTCTCTGCTGGCCACAGAAACATCTGTCTGTACCTCTGACTACAGAATCCCCTAACACAATTGATCTCTTGGAAGCCGATGTACCCCTCGTTGCATTAGAGCCAGTCTTGGCTGTTTGTGCTACGGTCCCCTGAGAATCCATCACCCCCTACATTTTCCAAAACAGCATACCTGTTTGAAATGGGTATATCCACAAAAGACTCCTGCCCGAAGTGCCGACCTCTCTCACCCTTCCTGGAGTTAACCCATCTATGTGACTGTATTTGAGACTTGCCCCCCTTCCTATAACTGCCATCCATCACATACTGTTGCTGTTGCAAATTCTTCATCACTTCTATCTGTCTCTCCAACCGATCCACTCGATCTGATAAGATTCGCATCAACAGCATTTATGGCAGATATAACCTGCAGTAACCCTTAAACTCTCTTTAAACTCCCACATCTGACAAGAAGTACATATCACTGCAAAGGCCATTTTTGCTCCTTCACAATCTACAGACCCAGAAAATAACACTGTCTTATTCCTCTACAAACACTGCCCCAGGTTAAATTAATAGCTATGGCTTATATTTTAAGTTTAATCAAGAGACTTATCTCCAAAAACATATAATCAAGAAAGAATCCACTATACTCACTACTGCAGCCTTTCTCTTGGACAGACTTAAAACAACAATAAACTTATCTGTTTCTGTGCTGTGAACTTCGCCCAACAGTTCCTCCAAGATTAGTTGTGAATTTCACTGTTTGTTAATTTTCCCAGATGCACTCTGATGTCCAGCGATACACAAATTCAAACAGCAAAGGCGGTACCTGTGCAGGTTCTCTCTCTCTCTCTCTCCTGCACTGTCCTCACCATGTGCTTCCTTTGTCTGCTCTTCTCGCTTTTAAACTACTGTTGTTTTGACTTTTTTTTCCCAAAGTTCCAAAACAATGCAACAGCATATAAAACAGTAATTGCTGCTCCTGGAATTCGAGGAAATCACCTCCAACACCTAAAATATCTCAAAAAAAGGAGCAGCTCTTACAGGCAGAAATTTTTCCCATTCTCCATCTTGAATTACCCAGAATCCGGTGGCAAGCAGACATCCCAATCTGACCTAGTCCCATTTGCCAGCATTTGGTCCATACCTCTCTAAAACCTTCCCATTCATATACTTATCCAGATGCCTTTTAAATATTGTAATGGCACCAGTCTCCACCATTTCCTCTGGCAGCTCATTCCATACAGCCTCTTTATGAAAAAAGTTACCCCTCAGATCCTCTAGTTCTGAGCACCCTCGGAAAAAGACCTATTTACACGATCATGCCCCTCATGATTTTATAAACTTCCATAAGGTCACCCCTTTTTTCCCTTTCTGCTCCAGGGAAAAAAGCCCCAGCCTGTGCAGCCTCTCCTTGTAGCTCAAATCATCCAGCCCTAGCAACATCCTTGTTATTCTTTCCTATACCATCTCAAGTTTAACAACATCCTTCCTGTAGAAGGGTGACCAGAATTGTAGGAATATATTCTAAAAGTGGCCTCACCAAGTCCTGCACAGCCACAATATGACATCCCAACTCCTAGACTCAGTGTTCTAACCAAACAAAGCACCTTCTTCATCACCCTGTCTACCTGCAACTCCACTTTCAACTATGCACCTGCACTAATTAGTGTCTTTGTTCTCCAAAACTGTTTCCGGTCCTATCATCAACTGTATTGCCTTACCAAAATGCAACACCACACATTTATCTAAATTAAACTCCATCTGCCACTTCTCAGCCCATTAGCCCATCTGATCAAGATCCCGTTGTACTCTGAGGTAATTTTCTTCACTGTCCACAACATCACCAATTTTGGTGTCACGTGCAAACTTACTAACCATACCTTTTATATTCACATCCTAATCATTTATATAAATGGTAAAAAACAGTGGACTCAGTGCTGATCCTTGTGGCACACCACTGATCACAGGCCTCCAGGCTGAAAAACAACCCTTCACCACCATCTTCTGTCTCCTACCTTCAAGCCAACTTTGTATCCAATTGACTAGCTCCCCTTGAATCCCAAGTGGTCTAACCTCACCAGCAAGGCTGCCATGTAGAATCTTGTTGAACGCTTTACTGAAGTCCATGTCAACCAGTAGACAATGTCAGCTGCTTTGCCTTCATCAATCTAGCATGGACAACACAGTCTCCTTCAACAGCAAGGCTGACCATTCTCTCAATTCCCTTTCTTCTTGGTTACTGATTTCACAATGGGGAAGATGACGGTGGGTCTAGACTTTGGCATCCCATGGTAGCACCATTGCCTGACAGGTGACGTTGCTTTGCCGGTAAAAACAAATCCAGCACACACCAAGTTACGAACACCAGTCTTAAGATTAACAACTCCAGTCTGGGTCTATACACTTGCTGTGAGAAGACTGAGACAGTGATAACTAGGCAGCAGGAAGGCTCCCATCACCATTGGCCAATATTACATCAAGGATGTTGATTGCTTCCTCTAACTGGAAAGCGATATCTCCTGAGGTTGGGATATATAGGAATCAATGCCCTCTCCTCCAGCAAAGCAGCAGAGGAAATTCCAGCAAGTCCACCCAGTATGAGCATTTGACAAAAAAAATCACTGTGCCCGTTTCCCACCTTAACCAGCCCATACCAGGTTAAGCATCAGAAGCCAATAAGCTAGACAGCTATTAGCTTGCTTTAAATCCAGATGCAAAGTAGCTACATGAAGATGAAGGATTTTAAAGCTTAACTTATCATAATTGCTGGGTGGGTATCAGGTATTAGCTGCTGCTAAATCATTATCTTTCCTGTAAGGGAGACAATTTGTGTTCTGACAAATAATTTATCTGAGTGACACCTACACAGCATGCAGGGCAAAACAGCAGTGGTTTGCCTGCACTGGCAAATCGATTTCCTGCCCTTTGCGGTGGCTGCTACATTTTCACGTCTTTTATGTGTTTCTAACAGGATTGTGCTGTTCAATTTGCATTTCTACTTTTTACTGTTTAGGGAAACTCAGTCAATGTAAGGCCATTCTCACATTGTCAATGATAATCGTCAGTAGCAGTTTAATGAATTGGTTGTAACTTGGCATTGACGGCGTATAAAATTCCAAGGCAATGGCTGGCTGCACTTTTGCCCAAAGGTCACATCCAGATTAGTCTGAAACGCAACATTTTCCTTTCTCCCAAAATCAAAATCTCGTTATGGCTGAGTGGAATGGTCTAGTCTTGTCCTTCTGCCTGAACATTCATTCTTGCAAAGTCCCTCTCTATGAATAGCTGGCTTTATGAGTTGAAGGGCTGGGCGAGTGATTCCTGCTGCAAATAGTCTACTGATTTCTGCAAACCTGATGTTTTGGTGTACGATTCATCAGCATGATAACTGCACCCTAACTAATTCAGACCCTGAATGCGTGTAGTTGTGATTTTCCTGCTGTCTTGAGCTAGCTGTGTGTGGTTTGTGTGAAGTGCAGACGATATTTGTGCTGTGCATTTCATTTTCAAAGGCACCGCTCTGCAGCAGCACCATGGTTTTCAACTCAGGGTTTTGATCAACATTTGTGTGAGTGCGGATATTGGGGTAAGAATGCAGAACTGCAGCTCGCTGCTCTATTTTTAGATCACAGTGCTGATGAAACATAGCCCACTGCACCATTTTCACACTACCGTCTGAACTCAGTTGCAACTATAACAAATTAAAGTGATTTTATTTTTTTTCCAGAAGGCACTATCTGCTGTGATAGTTCCCTAGTGATCTACCTGCTGGTTTTGTGAGATTGAGGGAAGTAGTTCAAAACCACAATAATGCAACAATCAAACTTGTTGCGATGGAGAAGGAGGAGGAGAGTTTGATCATTTTGCTCATTACACTTGTAATTGCAAACAAGAAGGGAAAAAGTTATGGTTTCCATCACATCTGCAGGAAGGACTAACTTTTTCTTTGTTTTTAACCCAAGCATTATCACGAATCACAACTCACATCTAAATAATTAACACTGGTTTCAACGTTCAACTACAAGGCATTCTGTATTGTGACTCCAGTAGAAATTGGATCCCCCTTGCCTTTTCTGTGGCCATAAAGCAGGTACAATAGGATCCAATATCAGAATTCATTGCCTTGCTCGCCACAACCCCGAGAAGAGGGACAAACCTTTTAGATGGTGTTGAGGAGGAGAATTAGTGCCCTTTTCCAGACCCTTTAACACATTGGCTTCGCAAAGAGCAGACTTCGGGTTGGGTGTAATGTGACCAGCTCCAGTTCCAGGAAATGGGTGAGCAGGCTTTGAAAGTACAACCGATGCTGTCAGCTCACACAAAACATTCCAGTTCCAATCGCCCTCAAGCCACCTGGTTAAACCATGCATTGCCCAGATAATACAACTCTGAGCCCAAAATTGTACCCAAATAACTTGATACTAGACTGACGTTTCTCATCATCATCAGCTGGAATTGAGTGGGCTGGAGGCCTGGAGCAGAGATGGGATTGTTGTTGGACTGGGGTCTGGCGTGGGCTGTCAACAATTTGCGAGGCCAGCTAGACCACATGTGGAAACTTCTGCACTGAGCTACTGCAATGTAATGCTTATCCGTTATCTGTCTATCTGACTGTGATGTTTATCCATTTAACTATTTTTATTTCTAACTTATACTATGAATCACTCTGAGGTAATGCAACTTCTTTCTTTTTTATTCCTCTTTTGTATCTAAGATTTGTACCTAGGTACTTTGTACCTAAGATGGCACCCTGAGAGGTCACATGTAAACTTTTCACTGTACTCCTGACCTCCCGTACTTGAGTACATGTGACAGTAAAGGATATTCTGTTCTATGAAGAACATACTTAGCAATGATCTGTTGACCATATGTCACAAATATACACATTTACAAGGCCTAATTTTAACCCAGTTGTGAGCGATATGTGGTGAAATGTGGTTCTGTTTCATTCTTAGCATGATTGCTTTTGCTGCAGTGCATTTTTGTTTTTATTCAGGAGAGCTAGCTAACAACATTTGCAAATCACACTCTGATCATGTCGGCTTGACCCCCACAATATTTGAATCATAACATCCTGCCCAATCCTTGACCCAATAGGAATTTCTGTTGGGCTTGTTGGTCGAGAGTTTGGAAACTATATGACAGGGGGCTGAAGCTCAATGGTTTGTTCTGCCCTTTTGCAGGCAGACTGTCTGTCTTCCAGATCTCATCTTTCATACTTTATTGGCCTGAACCTGTTTGGAAAGACTTGCCTGCTTATTCTGCAGCCTGATGTTCCAGATGGAAAATCATTGGGGTGAAGAAGAGCAACAGCTGGGCCTCAACAAAAGAAACAAGTGAGGTACATTGCAAGCTCTCCACTGCTTACAAAATGCACAGGCCAAACTCTTTCTTAAGAGCAGAGCTGGACATGCCTGTCCTTCTCCAGACAGTCTGTCATTGACCTTTTGTAACTTGCTGCTGGCCAAGGAAAGCCTGCTATGTCAATGGTCCACAGACTAAGTCACCTGCTCAGCACCATCTTCTTTCACACTGATACAGGGGTCAGCTGTCACCTCTCCCAGACTGCTGCCCATTACAAACAGTGACTGATCTCCTATTTGCCAGGACAGAGCAGCACATGTCAAAAGACAGAGCTCAGGAGTTTGTATACACCTTCATATACAAGGTGTATGGACTAAACACAGTCATCAAAGCACCAGAGAATCCATCAACAGGAAGTGTCCCCCATTCCTATAATAACACCCAGGAAGCTTCCAATTACAGAAACACCATCTGATTTGTGGAACCTATCCAGGAAGCTGCCACATTTGTTTTATACTGAAGCAGTGACCACCTCACCCAATGACATCACCACTCAGTGATTAGGGATCCCCCGCCCGACATAAATGATCAGGATACATGCTAATCTGAGCAGGTCAGTAAGCACCTAACCTCTCAACAGCATCATTTCCATAAATTAACTGGGGAGAAGACTGCAAGAGTAGAACTGATTTCTTCAAAAATTCCTATTAAATGAATCCACTGGTATCCTCGTATCTCTCTGATCTGCATTGCAACTGTTTGAGCTGCAAATTAGATAGACCTGACTGCAGTTCTCGTCTACAAACTCTGAGCTGGTGCCTGGGAGTAAGAGATTAAATTATGGTGTGCCAGCAAAAGAATCATCTAGCATGTTAAGGAATCTCAAGGAGGACTCAAAAGGAAGAGGAAGGAGACAAGAGCTAGTACACTAAGCCCAGTAGAAGGAAATTCCAACAGGTTCTGAAATAGCTGTGCGATATACTTCGCACCTTCACATTTTCCTTTCTGCATTCTGATGGGGCAATGTTTATGATCCAGCTGGTAAAGTTAAAAATATATTCCGGTGTGCAAAATCATAACAGAATCCCTACAGTTTGGGAGCAGGCTATTCAGCCCATTGAGTCCAGACCAACGCTCTGAAAAGCAGCCCACCCAGACCCACTCTATCCCTGTATTTCCCATGACTATTTCATCTAGTCTGCACGTCCCTGGATATTATAGGCAATTTAGTATGGCCCATCCACCGAATCTGCATATCTTTGGACTGGGGAAGGAAACTGGAGTAAACTCATGCAGACATGGGGAAAACATGCAAACTCCACATAGGCAGTTGCCTGAATGTGGAATCAAACCTCTGTCCCTGGTGCTGTGAGGCAGCAGTGTTAACCACTGAACCACCATGCCTCCATGTTTTTATATTGGATGGCAAGGATGGTCTGTTGTGCTGTCACTTCTCCATCTTGCTGTTGTGCAATTGTGATGACTAATTCCATCAGTGTGATGCAGTTTTCATAATAAATGACTGCACTTTTATGATTAGAACATATTGTACTGAAGGCATTCTCTCTAATTCTAATAAGTGGTGTGAAACTGCTGCATTTTTCTTGCAACTCTAAGCAGCATTAGTTCACAATTCCATAACTAAATTAAACCCGGCAATCATGATATTTTGTTCAGCTTCTCGTAGAGATGTGATAGAGGATTGAAAAATGCTCTCACGTAGGTTAATCTGAAGCAATAAAATCAGAAATGAGAAAGATAGTATTATTTCACATACCTGAAAGACCATAAGAAATGAGTGAATGAATTAATAAATGAATGAATCATTTTGGCCCCACCACAGATGTTTTTGGGTTAAATTTAAACATAGAGAATATCCTGCGCAGAGCATTAATCAATGCCCTCAATTAACTTCCGGCATTGATGTGAACAGTAGTCTTGACTTCAGTGACATTGACAAAATGAATAAGATGGCATTGCATGTTGGTTTCAAAAGAGTGGAGATACACGCAAACAGAAAATAATGCTTTTGCATCCAAGTGCAGCAGATGTCTTTCATAGCAAATGGAATTGGTGCATCAGGGTGCAGGAACGTTTTTTCTAGCTATCAGTATTGACCCAAACCAAATATTCACACACATCAGAGACCATCAATTGCCTGTTAAGTAAAGTTATGCTGTAAAACTTTTTAACACATAAACCTTCATAGACATTATTGTGAGAATGGTTGAAAATCTTTTTGTGAGAAAGGTATAATTGCTTTACACCTGTGCACATTTTGGGAAGACAACAGCTATAGAAACAGCTGCTTCCAGATTTTGATGAATGTGAAATACAACGTTTGCAGATTAGACCCAAAAGGAGAAGGTCTGAACTTTGTACATTACTTTGGTTAGCCCAGATACCATTTTGAAAACATAAGGCACTATTTGGGATTTGATCTCAGGACATGTTCTGGGAGGTCAACAGCACTTTAGGAGGGGTAAGGTGCCTGTTGTGATTGTAGAAGTAGCCATGCATGTGCATAAACTCATTGCAAATATGAAGCTCATTGAAAATGTCAAAACCACATGTCAAACGTGTCAACATGAACTGTCAAAATGCATTGTTAATGGAAACCGTTAAGCTAGCAGGGGAACTATCAAGATGTCAAGGCATTTAAAACTCCTGGCCTTTAAATTTTTGAGAACAAAGCTGTCCTGCCTGACTCGTAAAGAAAATAATGCTTCTATTTCACTGTGTTGATATAAACCTGAGCGTCAGCATTACTGGATTAGTGCTGCAAGACTGATTTTACAACCATCCATGATATTTCACAATTTGTTTGACAGCTACAAGTGATTATGCACCCTTTGAAGGGGACTATGAATTCCATTAATTGGTGTTACAGGGAATTATGTATTTGAATTAAATGTTTGTTATTATAAAACAGAATGTGAATAAGGGACATGAATGTGAGTAAACAGTTTTTTATGAATAAGAGTTTTTCTCACTCCAGTTAAGTGTAAAATGGACAATTTATTTATTTGACATCTATCCAGTTTGATATTGTTCACACAACACCAGGTTATAGTCCAACAGGTTTATTTGGAGGCACTAGCTTTTGGAGCGCTGCTATTTCATTAGGTGGTTTAAGAATCAGTGCTTTGAAAGTTAATGCCTCCAACTAAACCTGTTGAACTATAACCTGATGTTGTGTGATTTTTAACTTTGTCCACCCCAGTCCAAAACCGGCACCTCCACATTATGACGGTTTGATACTGAGTGAGTTGGCATGGTAGGTATAAGTGCTTAGGATAATATATTGAAGCATGAGTTGGTACTAAGTTGCCTTAGGTTTTATAAAGGTCCATCAGGATGGACATATGTTGGCATATGAAAGGCAGATGAAGGGCTTATGCCCAAAATGTTGATTCTTCTGCTCCTCAGATGCTGCCTGACCTGTTGTACTTTTCTAGCACCACACTCTCGACTCTGATCTCCAGCATCTGCAGTCCTCACTTTCGCTCATATGTTGGTATATGGGCTACAAAGGACTAGGTGGGGATTAGCATAAGTTGGCATGGACAGAATGAAGGGTTACGAGTGCAGGTGGAAGGACAAAGGGTTATATTGAAGATATGAAAGGTAATGGGGTTTGTTTGGGAGGGATCTACGTTATCTTGAGAGTTATGCAGAGTTTTAGGCTGAGTGGATGGGCACAGGTCAACAAGCAGGTATAAGAGGTTATGATCAGTAGGTTATGAGTTTGTACAGGTTGGTGTTGGTGGGGCAGGAACACATGTAGGAGGTGAGTGAATATAATAGGTAAGGGATAGAGGAACACTTTTATTTTTTTTCTTTCTTTTAAAACATTGAACAGAAGTACCAGAGCCCCAAGGCTAGCCTTCTGCCCAGTCCACCTCCACACCTGGCGTCCTCCTTACTTACTCTGGCTCAGCTCCCAGTGCCCCAGCAGGAAAATTCTAACTTGCAGGGCACCTTCTCTCTGGTTGGGGTTTTTGAGCTGGGGAAAGATCCAAACTGGGAATGGGAGTGCAATGTCTAGGCTGGCAGTGATGACGAAGTTTGTCATTAAAGCTCACAGATGGAACATGAAGATTCCGCAGGCACTTTTGTGGCAAAGAGCAAGCTATTTCTGATAGAACCCAGGAAACCTGAAACAAAAACACAGGCTGCTGGCAATAGCAAAGAAGCCAAGCAGTACCTAGGATGGGAGAAACACAGTTAATGTTTCATGTTAATGGCCTTTCATTCGACATGGAAAACTGTTGGAGAGGTAACAGGGTTTAAGCAAGCACAGGGGCAGAAAGGGTGCGAGGTAGGAAATCACAAAAAAGGAAGAACTGTGATTGGTTGAAAGAGCGGAACAGAATATATTACACAAGGAATGGTAGTACCAAACCAAAGGAAATGGCAGTAGGTCTTGTAAAAAACAAATAATGGTTCTCGAGGAGTTGTGAATGGAAAAAGCATTGCCAATAGCTGCTATTCACACTACTCTAGGAACTGCAGTCATCATCTGAGATTGTTGAGCTCAGTATGGAGTCTGGAAGGCTATCAAAGGCCAGACGAATAGATGGGCTATGGTTCCCTGAGCTTCCATCACGTTTTGTTAGAATAGTCTAGGTGACGGAGGACAGAGAGAGATCAGAGCAGGAGTGGGAAGCAGAATTAAAACAAGAGGAAGCCAGAACATCAGGGGCACACATGTGGTATGAGCAAGATGTCCCACAAAGCATTACCTCTTTTTGACTTTTGTTACTTTGACCCCCCCCCCCCCCCCACATTGTTCCAATGAAACTCAACATAAAGTCAAGGAACAGCAGCTAATATTTCTACCGATACTATGTAAACTTTTAGGCTCCTCACTGAGTTAAACAATCTCTACTCATAACAAATGCGTTCTTTTCCTTGGATGCTAACTACTGGCAAAGATTCTGCTATTCCCGTGTATCTTTCCTCTAGGCTCACCTTTCTTTCTCTATTTGTCTCATTACCATTTCATTTTATCTCACATACTTGCCATCAGATTTCTTCTGATTTCACTAACACAGCTCTTTTTCCTTTATCCCCATCCAAATCTTTCCTTCTCTTCCACCTTAAAACCTCTTACATCTTTAACCTTTCCTAGTTATGATAAAATGTAATGAACGTTAAAAGTTCACACTTATCTCTCTCCACTGATGCTGCCTGACCTGCTGAATATCTTCAAATGACATCATTAGAAATGGTGACCTGATGTGAACAAAGGACATTGCTGTACAGTCATAGGTTGTAATGCTTGTAAGTACAGTCAGGTGTGTACTTTTTTGATAGAGAAGCACTTTGAGACAATCTTACATTGTGAACAATGTGATAGAGTCATACAGTACAGAAACAGACCTTTCAGTCCAACCAGCCCACGCCAACCATAATCCCAAACAAAACTAATCCCACTTTGAGTCATAGAGTCATAGTGATGTACAGCACAGAAACAGACCCTTCGGTCCAACTCGTCCATGCCGACCAGATATCGTAACCTAATTTAGTCCCATTTATAGAGTCATAGAGATGTACAGCATGGAAACAGACCCTTCGGTCCAACTCATCCATGCCGACCAGATATCCCAACCCAATCTAGTCACACCTGATAGCAGCTGGCCCATATCCCTCCAAACCTTTCCTATTCATATAGCCATCCAAATGCCTTTTAAATGTTGCAATTGTACCAGCCTCCACCACTTCCTCTGGCAGCTCATTCCATACACACCACCGTCTGCATGAAAAGTGGCCCCTTCGATCCCTTTTATATCTTTTCCCTCTCACCTATGCCACCTAGCTCTGGACTCCCCCACCCCAGAGAAAAGACTGAGTCTGTTTATCCTATCCACGACCCACATGATTTTATAAATCTCTATAAAGTTAACCCTCAGCCTCCGATGCTCCAGGGAAAACAGCCCCAGCCTATTCAGCCTCTGCCTCGAGCTCAAATCCTCCAAACCTTGCAATATCCTTCTAAGTCTTTTCTGAACCCTTTCAACTTGCCTGCACTCGGCCCATGACCCTCAAATTCATGTATTTATCCAAATGTCTTTTAAATGTTGTAACTGTACCCACATCCACAACTTCCTCTGGAAGTTCACTCCACACACAAACCACTCTCTATAAAAAAAGTTGCCCCTCATGTCTTTTTAAAAATCTTTCTCCTCTCACCTTAAAAATAAGCCCAATCGCCTTGAAATCCCCCACTGTAGGGAAAGGATACCTGCCATTCACCTTATCTATAGCTCTGATGATTTTATAAATCTATGTAAGGTCACCCCTTAAACCTCTAAACACAAGTGAAAGAAGTCCCAGCCTATCCAACCTCAAATCCTCAACTCCCAGCAACATCCTGGTAAATCTTTTCTGATCCCTCTCCAGCTTAATCATATCCTTCCTAAAAGAGGGTGACCAGATATAAATGCAAGTCTTTCCTCTTTAATATCCAATGTGCCAATGTGTGTTGTTGAGAAATTATAGGATCTATCTCATACTATGGGAAGATGCTACACCATCTTTAAGCCCACACTATATGACAGATTTGTTGCACAAGGAATGGAACAAGTGAATGGAATATACCCGAGGCTTTACAGTTGACATTGCTTGAGTGTAAATTGCATCAGAGCAGATGTTTGGTGTCAGCATCTGATGGGTAAATTCAATTTAATCCATAAGCCACCATACCTCAAAGCACATTAAGCATTTGATGTCTCTTGATTCAGACTGTGGTAGAATGATATCTCTGCACCAGTTGCTGATTTGTACATTGCAAAGCTACCAGCATTTAAACATCACCGCTTCATTAGTAGAAGACAACTGATCTCAGATCACTCCCTCTGTTCCTGGTGAAAACATGTTAAACTGAATTATCAGCATAGAGCTGCACCTCACCAACACTGCAGGGTGCACTGCACTGACTTATCCACTTCTCTTAAAGCCTAGATGACCGTCTAGATGAATGGAAGTAATGAGCTTGACAGCCTTGTAAGTGGTATTTCAGGACAATGACCTCACTCATCAGATACAAAATGTGACACCACCCTTCATTTGAACATCCTGTTCTCAGTTGTTATTCTGCTGCACTTCCATTGCTATTTATTTAAGTCAGAAAAGTAAACATTACCACTGCCACATATAAATTATTTGTGTAATTGGGTATATTTTTGGTTATACTGATAAAAACTTGGCCAGCATTAAAAAGTTTATTACCAGAACATTGGAATTCAGGACACTAAGCGCAAAGTTGGATCCTGAGCTCTTTATAATTGCAACATATTTTGGCAAGGCCTGTATGAACACATCAATACATTTTTTAATGTGGTGTGGTTTCTAATCAATCGTCCTAAATGTGCATTGTTTTCCCCGGATGCTATCTTATTTCAGTACAGGCTTTTGACAGGAATTTGCAGTTACAGATGCATTGTATTAAACATCTTCAGAGACAAAAAACACAGGAAAAGAGTTAGAATATATACATTATATGTAAATAGAAATATTCTACAGTGCTCCCTATCTTTGTCATAGCTTTCATTTGCATTTCTATTTTCTCTTTTAACTCCGATTTTGGTTCATTATGTTCCTTATTTTGAGGAAGTGTTGCTTGGTATTGTATCTCCCAAGATTCTTTCTAATATCTTTACATATAGTGTGATCATTAACTGGTGCTCCAAAAGAATACTTTAATATTTTAATGTTACTAAAAGTTAATGAGAAATGTAAACTAGCCAAAAAGATTTATACTAAGACAGATTGTGAAAGTCAACTATTATGGAGATGATGGAAATTTGAAATAAAAACAAAAGATTCTGGAAATACTTTGCAGCTCAGATGGCCACTGTGGCAAGTGAAACGGAGTTAATATTTCATGTTAATGATATTGCACTGGGTTAGAAATATTATGTTAAATAAGTGACATTGCACACTATAGAGTAGAACGCAACACAAACTTTCTACATTGGCTAAACGTTGAGGAGGTAAGAGAAATTACTAAAAAGAATGCCACATGTTGAACATGGGCACTCATGAGTTGTGTCAGTGACTTGGACTCAGAAATTAGATGCAAAGTGGTCAAATGTGCCAATCAACCAAAACAAAATAGACAGTGGAATCAAAGGAGACTGCTCTTATAACAAGAAATGAACTGGCATTCTTTTTCTGCTGGCAAAACTGGGGATATGAAATTTATGTTGACGTGCAAAGTCTCTTAAAGAGGAAGGAAAAATGAGTGGTGCCCTTGACTTGTGATGTGGAAATAGCTAAGGCTGAAGTTGATAAAGATCAAAGGAACATGTTCCTCTTTCTGAGCTTGCCACGTCTTGTTGCTGTTGTTTCTCGAGGCGAATTATTTTCTCAGTGTCAATCAATTGAACCCTTTTAGCAAATGGCCATGGGCCAGCCAGTCATGACATTGGATGATCATTGTCCCCCTGCTTGCCCTCATCTGAGAATGTTAAGTGGCCTGATAAGTAAGTTTGCAGATGACGCAAAGACTGGGGGAGCTGAGATTGGAGAAGGATTACCAAAGGACACAGCAGGATAGAGACAGGCTGGAGAGACTTGAGTGGAGAAATGGCAGATGGGGTTTTATGTGGATAAATGCAAGATGATGCATTTTGCAGATCTAATACAGGAGGGATGTATACAGTAATTGGCAGAACCTCTCAGTAGCTTCAACATAGAGAATGATCTAGAGGTACAGGTCCACACTTTCCTGAAAGTGGCATCACTGTGGATAAAATGGTCAAAAAGGCACATAGAATGATTGCCTTCATCGATCAGTATAAAAAAATTGGCAAGTCGTGTTGCAGCTACATCAAACTTTTGTTTGGCCACATTTGAATATTGTATACAGTTCTCAATGCCTTATTACAAGAAGGATATGGAGGCTTTGGAGAGAATACAGAAACAGTTTACCAGGATGTTACTTGGTTTGGAGGGTATTAAAAATGAGGTGAGATCGGACAAGCTTAGTTTGTTTTCACTTGAACGTTGAAGGTTGAGGAGTGACCTGATATTTGCAATATGAAAGGCAAGAATAGAATGGCCACTCAGAGTTATTTTACCTGGTTAGAAATGTAGGGCGGCATGGTGGCTCAGTGGTTAGCACTGCTGCCTCGCAGCGCCAGGGACCCGGGTTCAATTCCTGCCTCAGGCAACTGTCTGTGTGGAGTTTGCACATTCTCCCGTGTCTGCATGGCCACAGTCCAAGCAGGTTAGGTGAATTGGCCATGCTAAATTGCCCGTAGTGTTAGGTGCATTAGTCAGAGGGGGGTGGGTTTCTCTTCGGAGGGTCGGTGTGGACTTGTTGGCCCAAAGGGCCTGTTTCCATACTGTAGGGAATCTAATCTAATCATGTCAATTATTAGGGGACATAGGTTTAAGATAAAAGGGGTTAGGCTTAAAGGAGATGTGAGAGGCAAGTTTTTTCCACAGAGGATGGTAAGTGCTTGGAATACACTGCCAGAGGAAGTGGTGGAGGCAGGTACAATAGCAATTTTTAAGAGACACCTTGGTGGATATATGAATAGGCAGGGAATACAAGGATATAGACCACGTGCAGAAAAAAGTTGTTAGTTTAGAGAGGCATCGTGTGTCAGGACCTTTTCCTGTGCTATATTGTTCTTTGTATCTTTGTATTTTTGTATCATCGATTAGTTTATCATTCTTTCTAAACATATTTTCAGAAACAACACACTGATAAGAAGATTAATTTGACAGCAGATGAGTGGTTGATGCTAATATTGGGCATTGTGAGCCCTCTGTGTTTTGTCAATCTCCCCTTTGTTTTCATGCACTAGAATCCTGGAAAGTGAAGTATTGCTGTAATAGCTGTTAAATGTAATCTCATGCTTAAATACTTGGAGGATTTAGGTTTTAACGGACCTCAATATTCAATGTTTACATGCTCTTCAACTCACCTAGTCACCATATCCTTCCATCATTTTCTCCTATGTAGACTTATTTGGCTTCTATTTAAGAGTGTGGGTGTTATTTGCCTCAATCATTCCACTTGGTAACGAGTTTTCCATTTTAACCAGTTTTCTTACTGTGACTACCTTATATTTAGAGCCTTATTTGTGGTGTCCCCCACATGTGGAAGTATCTTTTCAATATCTACCCTTAAAGACCTCAAACAAGTAGGTCATCCCTCAAACTTCCTTTTTCTGAAGAAAACACCTCAAGCCGTTCACTTTTGCCTCATAAGCTTACGAGTCGTCATTTGTTATTTCCGAACTTGAGTACTGCTGAGAAAAAACATTTTGTTGAAGCTTATATCTCACACTCGTTAGGACAATTCACAAGAATGCAAATTCAAGAGGTAAACTAAAATTCGTGCGCATGAGAGGAGTGCTGATTGGTTGGCAAGATGGACTCTGATTGGTCAAGGTATTGCTGTGGAGACTGTGCCCAATGATGGTGATTGACCGATAGCAGCCAAACTTGTTTAAATTTTAAACCAGGCAGGTTGACATTGCTTGGTCTTGGCATTGCTGTGAGAAATGAAACAGCGAAAGGGTGTCACCTGTTTTGTTGAGTTAAAAGGGATGCAATGCATGTACATATCTTTCTGTCTGTGAATAACAGTGCCATACCTATTAATGTACGTAGCCCTCATGTACAAGCGGGAGAGGGAGAGGGAGAGGGAGAGGGAGAGGGAAAGGGAGGAAATCAGAAATTGGAGACCAATCTCACTGTTGAATGCAGATTACAAAATCTTGACAAAGGTCATCGCCAACCAGGTCAGGTCTGCTCTGGGGTCGGTGATCCACTCTGACCAAACCTGCGCTGTACCGGGTAGGAAGATCGCTGAGAGTCTTGCACTCCTCAGGGATACGATCGCCTACGTGCAGGACAGGGGGTTGGACACCTGCCTCATCAGCCTGGACCAGGAGAAAGCCTTTGACAGCATATTGCATACGTATATGAGAGATGTTCTCTCCAAAATGGGTTTTGTGGAGGGAATCTGCAATTGGATCCAACTGCTCTACACCAACATTGTCAGTGCAGTCTCAATCATTGGGTGGGAATCAGATAGCTTCCCAGTCAGATCTGGAGTCAGGCAGGGCTGCCCTCTCTCTCCTGCCTTGTTTGTGGCTGCATAGAGCCATTTGCCGAGTCTATCAGGAAGGATGCGAGCCTGAGGCGGGTGACTATTCTGGCAGTGCGGGCCTACAGGTTAAGGCCTCCCTGTACATGGATGACGTCGCCGTTCTCTGCTTGGATCCGCTGTCCATGCACAGACTCATGTGCATATGTGACCAGTTCGAATGGGCCTCGGGGGCCAAGGTCAACTGAAGCTAGAGCGAGGACATGCTCTTCGGGAACTGGGCCGACCAATCCTCGATCCCCTTCACCGTCAGGACTGATCACCTGAAGGTGCTGGATATTTGGTTCGGAGGGGCTGGGCCGTGCGCCAAGTCTTGGGAGGAGCGGATTAGGAAAGTGAGGCAGACACTGGGCAGATGGAAACAACGTTCTCCATTGTTGGTAAAAACCTGGTCATCAGGTGTGAGGCACTGTCATTGCTGTTTTTTGTGACACGGGTCTGGCCTATTCCCAGAACTTGTGCCGTCACAGTCACCTGGGCCATCTTCCACTTTATGTGGAGATCAAAAATGGATCGAGTCTGGAGGGACTCAGTGTATAAAGATCTGGCCAACGGGGGAAAAAAACACACCCAATGCCACCCTCACCCTGATGTGTGGCTGCATCAAGCTGTGCGTGGATCCCTGATACGCAAACACCAAGGGATGCAAACACATACTGAGGTTCTCCCTGTCCCCAGTGTTGTGAAGGATGGGCCTGTCCTCGCTGTCGCGGAACATTCCAAGCAGTTGGATCGTTCCGTATCACCTGTCATTTATGGAGAAGTTTATGAAGAAAAACGCCTTTGACCACAGGTCCATCAGGAAGTGGTCAGCATGTAGTGTCCTTGAGACTCTTCGGGTAAAGGAGAGGGCGGATCCGATTGAGTGGTTCCCTGGGCAGACTGTCAAAGTCATTTGGCAGAATGTCTCATCCATCGCCAGACCTTTCCAACAAGCACCAAGACATGGCTTGGCTGGTGGTGAGAAGGGCTCTGCCTGTGAGGTCCTTTATGCACGCCCGGACTTTCTGCCGCACCGCACGCTGCCCTCGAAGCGGCTGTGGAGGGGACGAGACTGTCACAACCTCCTTCTGGAATGTGCCTATGCAAAGGAAGTCTGGAGACGAATGCAGTGGTGTTTGTCGAGGTTCGTCCCGAACAGCACCGTGGCACGGGACTCCATGCTGTACGGTCTGTCCCACGGGACGCACACCGAGACGATCAACTGTGCCTGGAGGATCATCAACTCTTTGGTCTGCCCGAAACGTGTTTATCTTTCAGCTGAAGGAGTTGACCCCGACTGAGTGTTGCAGACTGGCACATTCCAAGGTCCAGAACTACATGTTGAGGGACGCGCTGAAGCCTGGGGCAGCTGAAGCCAAGGTGCGTTGGGGAAGACCACCGTGTAAGGACTGCCTGTCTAAGAGTAGGGGGCCCACACAGTAATCGGGCCCTGCTGACGCCTCAGCAGAATACCTGGATGGTCATTGTAGAGATTTGTACATACGAATGATTAATTCCGATCTCTGTATGTAAAGAAATGGAATGTATACGTATGTATGGCATGACCAATTGTATAGATATCAAAATAATTTTAGGAATAAAGTACATTTTTGAAATAAAAAAAAGTGTGCCACATTGCAAGCCTGACTGGTGGTGTAAGGTATCATAGAATGAATCATAGAATCCCTACAGTGTGAAAACAGACCCTTCAGCCCAACAAGTCCACACTGACCCTCTGATGAGTAACCCACCCATACCCATTCCCCTACCCTATATTTACCCCTGACTAATGCACCTAACCTAGGCATCTCTCAGCACTATGGGTAATTTAGCTTGGCCAATACACCTGACCTGCACATCTTTGGATTGTGGGAGGAAACCCACGCAGACACGGGTAGAATGTGCAAACTGCACACAGACAGTCGCCCAAGGCTGAAATTGAATCTGAGTCCCTGGCACTAACAGGCAGCAGTGATAAGCACTGAGCCACCATAGGGGAGCGTGGGTCACTGTTACCTCTAAGGATGTCAGTACCAGTGGCTCTCATGTTCCCCTGAAGGCAGCAGTGTCACCTTGTTTACATTACAGCTCGGTGAAAGCAAGTGGGCTATTATATTGTGGACAGTCAGGGAATGTGGGATACAGGCGCTCCCTGGCCCAGAGCTTTGACACTGTAGCAGTGAAACTCTGTTATTACCAAAGAAACTGCTAATCAACAAGCATCTGTTTCCCATTGTAATTCACAAAAAAAAAGGAACTAGCTGTGGCAACACGTTCACATGTAGGAAGAAGCTATTTCCATTGTGTATCAAGATAAACTGCTACACAGAGGAGGCTTTTCTACATTTCGGTGCCCTCTGCATGAACTGCAAGCAAACACCAGTAATAATGGGTTGCTACATTATGATTATGTCTCTCTACAATTAAAGAACAGCTGATTTCTTCCTTAGCATCTTTTGTCCGTCGGCTAGAAGTCACAAAAAGTCACAGAGAAATAAAGCAACTCAGCTGTGAGTGTAACTTGTACTTCAGTATCACGTGTATTTAAGCTGAACTGAAATGAGTAGTTTGGTATTTCTGCCCATCTATTAATTTTTAAACAAGGCATCCTCTTTTCTTTATGCTGGTTTTTAAAATTCCAGAACTGCTATGACACTAATAAATAAAGAAAGCAACTCAACGCTTGTGTAATACGATTAAGATGCCATCTTTCAGAGCCATACAGAAACTGAGCTCTAACAAGAATGGTTTCTATTTTTGTCTTGTAAGATGCACATAGTGTCATTCATTAGTCATCCATCACTTCCCATGTCTCACTCCTTTTTGTTCTCCTGGGTCACTCCTCAAGTACAGTTCAGACAGCAAGGGCTGCAGATCTTCATCAATCCCACCCTGACATAATTACCAGGAATGGCACAGGAAGGATAATCCTTCGATTTGTCCTTCTTTCTTCGGGGAGCTTCAGACATTCTCTTGGTTCCTTCAATCTGAGTATTCAGGATGATACCCTTTGCCTTGAGACAGCAATCATAACTAATGTCCTTCCAAGGCACTTTGTGGCCAAATCAACATTAAGATGCCATCTGTGTGCCTCAGCTGGTAGAGCTATGGGTGGCTGAACTAGAAACATTGCAACATTGATAATGGGTAGTGCTAAGTTGGCAGCACTCAGTTATAACTATGTTAGGCACACTATAACCAACCCAATACATGTGAGAAGAGAAATTGCCAAGGTCTGGCATCTAATCATGATCTACAGGTCCCTATGTGTGTGGAAGTCAAATGATGGTTGAGTGGTGCTTGGCTGAATATGACCCATGTTCAACTTGGCTACTGACAATGGTACTATCAATGTTAGGAATCACATGTAAGTAATTGTTGTATTATGGTGTGGTTTCAGACAAGAAAAGTTTATAAGTTAAAGAAAGTTGCATGATATTGTAATTAGTGACATTCTAGTGCAAAGCTACTTACCTCACTCGTAGTCACTTTCTCTCTTTCTGTGATGAAGGCAGTATCAAATATTCAGTTAGTCAGTTATGCATAAAGCACACATCAGTACATGAAATCAGTTATCACAGAACCCAGCTTATAGTATAAATCTGAGATATTATGTCATTGTGAATAGTTAATAAATTGCTAATAAACTTCAAGGCATTGCAGTTTTCAGTGTCTATGTGACATGGGCTGACAAGTAGAAAACCACTGACTACATCTTGTTAGCTGTAAATGGACTCAAAATTTTAGTGGCAACACTTTGTTAGTGGCAATGAGAAGGATGCAAATTCAAAGCAGTTAAAACAGACCAGGGACATTTGCAAGTGCTTAACCCTAGAACAACTGTTACAGCCATCAGTGAGTTCAATGGAACATCTGAGTAAGCAGAGTCTGCCTACACCCTTGGGAGGTAAAAACAATGACTGCAGATGCTGGAAACCAGATTCTGGATCAGTGGTGCTGGAAGAGCACAGCAATTCAGGCAGCATCCGATGAGCAGCAAAATTGATGTTTCGGGCAAAAACCCTCCTTGGGAGGTCAGTGTACAAGAAAATGCTCACTGAGAGTAGGAGCAGTCACCAGTTCACCAGCAGAAACACCACCCTGTGATTGTTACAGAATCTGTGCCAATGACATACATGGATCCTGCAGCAGCAAGGGTTTCACAGACCAATCACAAGGTGGAAATATGCATTACCATACAGCCCTCAATTTCCCTTCATGACATTGCTGCTACTGTGGCCCCTCCATGTACAACCTGGACGGGAGAATGCCGAACAACAGTTTGGGGAACGCAACGAATGGCTCAGCCGATCAATACAAGAAGCAGTCTAAGTTTCTAATGTCAATGCACGTGAAAGAGCTTTTCAATCATTACTGTTGAGAAGGGCAGCCTGCCTGGAACTTCCCTCTAACAATACCAAAACTTTAACCCACCATTGGCAACCGGAAAGTTGGCCTGCCATATGATTAATTTCTCTCTCCCGCCTTTGTCTCCTCTCCAGGCACCCTGGAAGACTCTGCCCACAGTCTTATTAATGATGACCATAAAATTATCTTCAATTGCTGGCAAACCGCAAGTCTGGTTCACTAATGTCCTTTAGGGAAGGAAATCTGCCATCCTTTCCTGGTCTGTCCTACATATTACTGCAGACCCACAACAACGTGACTGACTCTAGAACTGCCTCCTGAAATGGCCCAGAAAGTCACTCAGCTCAAGGGCAACTAAACATGAGCAACAAATCCTGGCCTTGCCAGCGATGTCCAAATTCAATGAATAAAGTAAAGATATCAAGAGCTAAATGACAAAAGAAGAAAAGGGTTGAGATTGAGAAACATTCAATCCTATGTTTGGTTGTGATTTTCTAATGTAGACACAATCGGGAAATTGTAGTCACAGAATCATAGAGTCATAGAGATGTACAGGAAGGAAACAGACTCTTTCGTCCAACTCCTTCATGCCGACCAGATATCCTAAATTAATTTAGTCCCATTTTACAGCACTTGGCCCATATCCCTCTAAACCCTTCCTATTCATATACTCAAACAGAAGCCTTTTGAATGTTGTAATTATACCAGCCTCCACCACTTCCTCTGGCAGCCTATTCCACACACACACACACCACCCTTTGTGTGAAAATGTTGCTCCTTTTATATCTTTCCCTTTATCACCCTAAGCCTATCCCCTCTAGTTTTGAACTCCCCCAACCCAGGGAAAACACTTTGTCTGTTTACCCAATCCATGCCCCTCATGATTTTATAAACCTCTATAAGGTCACCCCTCAGCCTCCAACACTCCAGGCAAAATAGCCCCAACCTATTCAGCCTCTCCCTATAGCTCACATCCTCCAACCCTGGCAACGTCCTTATAAATATTTTCTGAACCCTTTTAAGTTTCACAACATCATTCCTGTAGGAGGAGACCAGAATTGCACACAATATTCCAAAAGTGGCTGAACCAATGTCTTGTTCAGCCACAACATGATCTCCCAACTCCTATACTCAGTGCTCTGACCAATAAAGGAAAGCATACCAAACGAGATGAAGGGAAGTTTCAAACTGTAATGGTCAGACTGACACCAAAAGTAATTTGCTGAAGCGTAAATGTAACGTTTCCAAGGAACAGCACAATCAGGCAGAAATAAAACAGTACGACATCTTCTAGTTTTTTTCCATGAAAGGTTATTTGTTGATATATTTAAGAGCCTAATGCAGTTTGATTCATTCAGCTGAAAGGGGAATTTTCATGTTAAATGATTAGTTTCAATATCGTGTCCAGTTTTCCACTAAGTAATCTCACTTATAATCATTGATAATGACTATAAAAAGGTGAACCATTTAAGAGGTTTCTTTATATGCACAAGTCAGTCTCTGAATAAAATAACTGGTTTTTGATATGAAGATATTTTAAACTGAGTCACCGATGCCCATTTGCCTCAGGAAACAAATACAATTTGAAGTCACTTCCTGAGTCAATGCAGCTAATGGAATCGCACATTTACAAGTTGGTGATGAGGCCAGTTTTGTGGCAGGACTTGATCAGGATGAACTTAGCCTTAAACCTTCATAAAAGATTGTGGCAACACAAACATAAGTGGATTTTGACCAGACTTTACTTTTAAAATTGTCAGATATTTATTGCTACCAAAAACTAGGGGAAATTTGAACCCAAATATTCCTTTGATTTTAACACCTCTCCCATAATCAGACTCTTCTCCCTTATCATCCCTTTACTCCTCACGATTTAATCCTAAAGTACTGTTACTCACATGTTCTACCAAAGAAATCTGATACTGCCATGTCAGAGGTCATATTTTTGCACATAGCTTGAGGAGCAATGGTCCGATGGCATTATCACTGGACTATTATTTCTGATGAAGGGCTTTTGCCCGAAATGTCGATTTTCCTGCTCCTCGGATACTGCCTGACCTGCTGTGCTTTTCCAGCACCACCCAAATCTAGACTCTGGTTTCCAGCATCTGCAGTCCTCACTTTTGCCTATTATTCCTGAGACCCAAATAATGTTCTGGGGACCCGTGTTTGTAATCCTGTCATGGCAGATGGTGAAATTAGAATTCAATAAAATCAGGAATTAAGAGTCTAATGATGAATTATTGCTGATTGTCAGAAAAATTCGTCTGATTCACTGATGTCCTTTAGAGAAAGAAAGTTGCCCACCCTTATCTGGTCTAGTTTATATGTGACACCAGACCCACAGAAAGGTTGTTAACACTTAAGTGCCCTTTGGACAATTAGGGATGGGCAATAAATGCTGGCCCAGTCAGTGAAGTCTACATCTCACGAATTAATGAAAAGAATATCCAAGTGTGGTTCTATCTTTTAACAGGCTGAATTTAACAAATGTGGGCGGCACGGTGGCACAGTGGTTAGCACTGCTGCCTCACAGCACCTGAGACCTGGGTTCAATTCCCGCCTCAGGCGACTGACTGTGTGGAGTTTGCACGTTCTCCCCATGTCTGCGTGGGTTTCCTCCAGGTGCTCTGGTTTCCTCCCACAGTCCAAAGATGTGCAGGTCAGGTGAATTGGCCATGCTAAATTGCCCGTAGTGTTAGGTAACGGGTAAATGTAGGGGTATGGGTGGGTTGCGCTTCGGCGGGTCGGTGTGGACATGTTGGGCCGAAGGGCCTGTTTCCACACTGTAATGTAATCTAATCTAAAAAATAGAATATCGTAGAGTCATACAGTTTGATAGCTCAGCAAAAGACATTTTGTCCCAACGAGTTAGTGAGGATAAAAACAACTACCTAACTATTCTAATCTTATTTTTCAACTCTTGGTCCATAGCTTTGTATGCTGTGGCATCTCAAGTGTTCATCAAAATTCTTCTTTAATATTATGAGGGGTTCTGCTTCTACCACCTTTATTAGTAGATTTCAATCTTTGGTACAAGGTTGGAGCATGTAAGTCTGTAACATTATGTTTGCTTGTGTGCTAAAAGCCTGTTTTTGGAATACAGTTCCCCTGAAGCTGGTTGACCCTAAGTAAGACTCATTCTCTTATCTAGAAAAGGGTCACTGGACTCGAAACAATAACTCTGAATCCTAGAATCCCCACAGTATGGGAATAGGCCCTTCAGCTCAACAAATCCACACTGACCCTCCGAAGAATATCCCATCCAAACCCATTCCCCATTACTCTACATTTATCTCTGACTAATGCATCTAACCTACACATTCCTGAACACTATGGGCAATTTGATTAGGTTCCCATGGTAGGTTATTGCACAAAATATGGAGGCATGGGATTGAGGGTGATTTAGCAGTTTGGATAAAAAATTGGCTAGCTGAAAGAAGACAGAGGGTGGTGATTGGTGGGAAATTTTCATCCTGGAGTTCAGTTACTAGTGGTGTACCGCAAGGATCTGCTTTGGGGCCACTGCTGTTTGTCATTTTTATAAATGCCCTGGATGAGGCCGTAGAAGGATGGGTTAGTAAATTTGCAGATGACACTAAGGTCAATGGAATTGTGGATAGTGCCAAAGAATGTTACAGGTTACAGAGGGACATAGATAAGCTGTAGAACTGGGCTGAGAGGTGGAAATTGGAGTTTAATGTGGAAAAGTGTGAGGTGATTCAGTTTGGAAAGAGCAATGGGAATGCAGAGTACTGGGTTAATGGTAAGATTCTTGGCAGTGTGAAGGAGCAAGGAGATCTCAGTGTCCATGTACATAGATCCCTGAAAGTTGCCACCCAGGTTGATAGGGATGTTAAGAAGGCATATGGTGTGTTAACTTTTATTAGTAGAGGGGATTGAGTTTCAGAGTCATGAGGTCATGGTGCAGCTGTACAAAATTCTGGTGCAGCCGCACTTGGAGTATTGCATACAGTTCTGGTCACCGCATTATAGGAAGGATGTGGAAGCTTTGGAAAGGGTTCAGAGGAGATATACTAGGATGTTCCCTGGTATGGAGGGAAGGTCTTACGAGGAAAGGATGAGGGACTTGAGGCTGGTTTCATTGGAGAGGAGAAGGTTGAGAGGCGACTTAATTGAGACATATAAGATAATCAAAGGTTAGATCCAGTGGACACTGAGAGCCTTTTTCCTCTGATGGTGATGGCAAGCATGAGGGGACATAGCTTTAAATGGAAGGGTGATAGATATAGGACAGATGTCAGTGGTAGTTTCTCTACTCAGAGAGTAGTAGGGGCATGGAACGGCCTACCTGCAACAGTAGTAGATTCGCCAACTTTAAGAGCATTTAAATGGTCATTGGATAAACATATGGATGAAAATGGAATAATGTAGGTTAGATGGACCTCAGATTGGACCAACCTGTGAAATCAACAGGCCTGTACTGTTCTATGTTCTAATTTAGCATGGCCAATTCACCCAACCACAACTTTGGATTGTGGGAGGAAACTGGAGCAAACCCACACTGACAGGAGGAGAATTTGCAAACTCCACATGAACAGTCACCGAGGCTGGAATCAAACCTGTGTCCCTGGTGCTGTGAGGCAGCAGTGCTAACCACTGAGCCACCATGCCATACCGTGCTTTTTGTTTCAAATGTTCAACAGCCACAGTTCTGGGTTTTTACTTATTTTCTTAGGCTGGTTTCAAGTTGTTTTCTTAACAGGATGAAAACGGCTCCAAATGGGGCAGGTAGGCTCATCTTTCATTACAGGTGATGCCCAGGCTATTTCCACTTGTACATGAGCTTGTGGGGTTACTACGCTGCATGAACTGCACAGTTCAAGAATGTAACTCACTGCCCCTTTCTCAAAGGCAAAATCTTCCAAGCAACATCACAATCAGACATTACAATAAAATATAATTGGTTCCCACTTCTTTCCATGAAAGAAGTATTTCTTGATATATTTAAGAGTAGTTGAGTGGGATGCTCAAATTTAAAAAACGAATTTTAAAGTATAATCAATAAACACCGAAAGAACTGCAGATACTGTAAATAAGAATCAAAAACAAAATTAGCTGATAAAGTTCAGCAAGTCTGGCAGCATCTGTGGAGGGAAAGGAGAAAGTGAGGACTGCAGAGGCTGGAGATCAGAGTCAAAAAGTGTGGCACTGGAAAAGCACAGCCAGTCAGGCAGCGCCATGCTTTTTGACCCTGTGGAGAGTTACTGTTTCGGGTCCAGTGACCCTTCCTCAGAACTGATGGTATCTAGGAATTTTTTTTTATATATGCAGAAGGTAGGGTGGGGAGGAAAGTGATGTGGATGAAGGAGTAAATGATAGGTGGAGATGAAGACTGAAGAGAGGGAACAGTTGGACAAACAAAGGAGTGGATAACCACTGACCCAGGAAAGTGAATAGCTACCGATGGGAATAATGAATGGCTAACGATGGGTGGTGTGTAATAGCAGACTATGTGATAAGAAGGCCTGGTGTGTAGGGGTTGGCATAAGGGTATGGGAGAAGGAGCCTCAAACCCTAAAACTGTTGAACTTGATATTGAATCGAGAAGGCTGTGGTGGCTGTAAAAAATAATCACTGATTTTTACTGATGTTGACTCATCAAGGGGTTCAAAAGACCTTTCTGAGGGAGGGGAGAATTAGCCCAGTGCTATTCTGGTTGTTACCCTGTGATTCCTGCTGTGAAGTGCTTGGGAATCAAGATAATGCTTAATGGTCTTGTCATCTATTGTCCAACACCCTTGCAATAATTGCTGAGGGAGCTGACATGCGGAAATCTTGTTTTAAGTATTGTTACAGAATGAAATGTAATAAATGTTAAACATCTTTTTCACTTGGATAATTGTGTAAATGAAAAATAGTTCAAGAGAATCAAATGGAATCAATAGGACTGGGTAGTAAGTGTGTAGCTAAAAATTCAGATATAGAGTGGAAATGAGGCTTTCATAACTACGCACAATATAGCATCCAGTTCAATAGTATGGACCATTACAGATGTACCAATCATATCACACAAAATTGAGGAAGATAAAAACCAGCAGGTCCCACAAGTCTACCCCACTCCACAATGACTTGATAAATAATTAGTTGGTAAGTAATTTCCCACCTTTATATTTGGATCCCACTCAGTACACTCTTGCCCCATCCCACCACTCACCATGTAGTTTACTGAATTACGGAATCATGCAGTAAGGAAGAGGTTGTTTGACCCATCGAGCATTAGTATCGAAAGTATACAACTATTTACACAGGTCCTACTTTCCTGCATTAGACCCATAACCTTGAATGTTATGGCATTTCACGTGCTTATCTAAGTACTTTTTATCATTTGTGAGGTTTCGCACCTCAGCTCTCTTCTCTAGGGAGTACATTCCAGATCCCACCATCCTCTGGCTGATAAATATTTTTGCTCAAATTGCCTCTAAACATCTGCCTTTCACTTTAAAATTATGCACACTTGTAATTGACCTTTCAACCACAGGGAATTGATCCATCCTATTCACTCTGTCCATGCCCCTCATAATCTCATACACCTCTATCAGGTGCCCCCTCAACCTTCCCTGCTCCAAATAAAACAATCCAAGCTTATTCAGCCTCTCTTCATCAGTGAAATACTCCGTCACAGGCACCATCCTGGTGAGTCTCCTCTGCCCCCCCGCCCCCACTACCCTCCAGTGCAATCACATCCTTCCAATAGTGTAGTGATCAGAACTACACACACTTCTCCAGCTGTGGTCTAACCAAAGTTCTTTATAGCTGCAACATGACCTCCCTGTTCTTATCATTCATACCAGACTGATAAAGGCAAACATCCCCTGTGCCTTCTTAACCACCCTCTTAAACTGGTCTGCCACCTTCAGGGATCTGTGGACAAGCACACAAGATCGGATCCTACAACCTTCCCAGTGTCTTGTCATTCATTGAGTACACCATTGTCTTGTTTGGTTCTTCCAAACTGCATCACCTCACATTTATCAGGGTCAAATTCTATCTCCCATTGACCTACCCACCTGACTAATCCATTTATGCCCTCCTCTAATCCAACACATTCCTCCTCACCGTCAAACACCCAGTCAATTTTTGTGTCCTGGGAGAGACATAAAATCAAAACAATAAGGAAAGATTACTCCAGAACTATTGTGCCTGATGCCCCCAAATAATTTAAACTGACCATAAACTAGATCAAGTGTTACATATATAGCACCATTTACATTCCAAATGAAGCAATCTCTGCCCCCTTCTGAAACCAGGTTATCTCCCTCCTGAAGACTGAGAGGTCAGTATCCTCGACACCAGCTGGCATTGAATTCCTGAAGGTCATTAGCCTGACCGGGAGTCAGTATCCTCGACACGAGCTGGCATTGGATTCGTAAAGGTCATTAGCCTGACCGGGAGTCAGTATCCTCGACACGAGCTGGCATTGGATTCGTAAAGGTCATTAGTCTCTGGAAACAGTCTAATTCTACACTTACCATATTACAGAGGAGGAAGTGCTGGAGGTCTTGAAACAGGTAAAGTTGGATAAATCTCCAGGACCTGATCAGGTGTACCCTAGAACTCTGTGGGAAGCTAGAGAAGTGATTGCTGTGCCTCTTGCTGAGATATTTGTATCATCGATAGTCACAGGTGAGGTGCCTGAGACTGGAGGTTGGCTAACGTGGTGCCACTGTTTAAGAAGGGTGGTATGGACAAGCCAGAGAGCTATAGACCAGTGAGCCTGGCATTAGTGGTGGGTAGGTTGTTGGAGAGAATCCTGAGGGATGGGATGTACATGTATTTGGAAAGGCAAGGACTGATTAGGGATAGTCAACATGGCTTTGTGCATGGGAAATCATGTCTCACAAACTTGATTGAGGTTTTTGAGGAAGTAACAAAGAGGATTGATGAGGGCAGAGCGGTAGATGTGATCGTTATGGACTTCAGTAAGGTGTTCGACAAGGTTCCCCATGGGAGATTGATTAGCAAGGTTAGATCTCATGAAATACAGGGAGAATTAGCCATTTGGATATAGAATTGGCTCAAAGGTGGAAGACAGAGGGTGGTGGTGGTGGAGGGTTGTTTTTCAGACTGGAGGTCTGTGACCAGTGGAGTGCCACAAGAATCGGTGCTGGGTCCTCCACTTTGTGTCATTTACATAAATGATTTGGATGTGAGCATAAGAGGTACAGTTGTAAGTTTGCAGATGACACCAAAATTGGAGGTGTCGTGGACAGCGAGGCGAGTTACCTCAGATTACAACAGGATCTTGACCAGATGGGCCAATGGGCTGAGAAGTGGCAGATGGAGTTTAATTTAGATAAATACGAGGTGCTGCATTTTGGGAAAGCAAATCTTAGCAGGACTTATACACTTCATGGTAAGATCCTAGGGAGTGTTGCTATACAAAGAGACCTTGGAGTGCAGGTTCATAGCTCCTTGAAAGTGGAGTCGCAGGTAGATAGGATAGTGAAGAAGGCGTTTGGTATGCTTTCTTTTATTGGTCAGAGTATTGAGTACACGAGTGGGGAGGTCATGTTGCAGCTGTACAGGATATTGGTTAGGCCACTGTTGGAATATTGCATGCAATTCTGGTCTCCTTCCTATCAGAAAGATATTGTGAAACTTGAAAGAGTTCAGAAAAGATTTATAAGGATGTTGCCAGGGTTGGAGGGTTTGAGCTATAGGGAGTGGCTGAACAGGCTGGGGCTGTTTTCCCTGGAACGTCAGAGGCTGAGGGGTGACCTTATCGAGGTTTACAAAATTATGAAGGGCATGGATAGGGTAAATAGGCAAAGTCTTTTCCCTGGGGTCAGGGAGTCCAGAACTAGAGTGCATAGGTTTAGGGTGAGAGGGGAAAGATATAAAAGAGACTTAAAGGGCAACCTTTTCACACAGAGGGTGGTACGGGTATGAAATGAGCTGCCACAGGAAGTGGTGGAGGCTGGTACAATTACAACATTTAAGAGGCATTTGGATGGGTGTATGAATAGGAAGGGTTTGGAGGGATATGGGCCGGATGCTGGCAGGTGGGACTAGATTGGGTTGGGATATCTGGTCAGCATGGACGGGTTGGACCAAAGGGTCTGTTTCCATGCTGTACAGCTCTATGACTTTATGACTCTATGACGTTGCTTAAGTTCTTGCCCCCTGTTTTTCCCAAACTGTTAAACCTGAATAATGTATCAACTGGACTCTGTGTACTCCTTTAATTATTCCAGAAGCCTCCAACTGTTTGCCTGCAAATCTTGCTGCTTTACTGTAAATCGATCAAATATTCAATGTGTAGAAGTTGTTATGGGCTGGACTATATGATCTGAATGGACGATGGAAGCATGTTCAATAATAACTTTCTATAAGGGGTTGGATAAATTTTTGAAGACAAAGAAGAAAAAATTACAGAAAGATCACAGGAGCGGGACTAACTGGACAGCTTCTCTGAAGAGCTCTCACCAAATAGCCTCTTTCTATACAATAAGATTCCATGCTTCTCTGATTCAATCATAATATTTCCACCATCATGACTATCTTAAAGCAACCTGAACAAAGGCCTGTGTGCATCATAGTGTATTTTAAATCATTCTTTCTCCCAGTTCCATCCCTGTGTGCTTTCCCACACCATCCACATTATCCCCTTGGAGAACAGATTGAGCTCAAAGTTATAATTGTGAATAATATGCTAAACAGTAATGTTGCTGGCCTATGTGCCATCAAATAAAGATCATAGACCCAGGTAGCTAAAGTTCCACTGTGTAACTTGTCTCTCTCATTTTGTGGGGCTCACCATCTCCTTGAAACTGTTCACTGTTGGCACTTAAAAAAGTCAATACCTAGGCAGAACTGATGAGAATGAAATTCATTATTGCTAACTGCTTTTTAAAAACGGACACAGATGGCATAATTCACTTCTTTAATAAGGCCACACTGTCATTTTATTTCAAAATACAGTTCAAGGACAACTGGTAGGAGAGGGTTATGCCATCTTTTTAAAAAAAGTCATCTGTTCTGAGCCGGGTTGCTCCCAAATGGAAGCCATTTTGAGCTACTTAATGACAATAATGTGTCAGAAACGTGCGGTTTGCCTTTTTTTAAAATATAAAAAAAAAATTAGTCTGTAAATTGCTACAGCTGCAATAGCCAGGTGCTGCATTCCCTTCAGAAAGAACAGGAAATTATGAAATAGAGATTCTGTGAATGGAATGGGTGTCAGCTTGGAATGCCATTCATGAGGTCAAACTATCCACCTGGTGCACAAATGATTAGCAGAAGCAGATTGTGAGGGAAGTGTTAGAACACAAACATGCTACTTTGTCACAAACAATAGCAATTCGGGCATCGATTTTAAGTAAAGGGAAACACCTACTTTTATGTAAAGCTTTGTTGTCAGTCAATAGAGATTAATCTTATGAGCGACTGTTTTTAATTAATAGAAGACTAAAGGCCTTCCCACACTGGTGCCTCAAGACTTTCCCTGAGATTCTTTTTAAAAAGCCACCAAAATATTGTTTTTAGAATTAAATGGCTCTGAATTTCTAAAGAGATGGCAGTGGCATTTCTTTTGTAAGTCCATAGTAACAAATTGTCACTCAGTCAGAACATTGTCTCCAACACTTGCAGTCATTGAAAATTTTACACTGTTTGACAGGAAGAAAATCACCTTAAAAAGCAACACAGCCCTTGATGCTTTAAACTCATGTGAATTAATTATAAATTAATCAAACATTATTGTCCAGTATTGTATCTTAAATCAGCAGTAATAAGTACCATTTAACTTCATATACACATGAAAGTGGAATAAAAATTGATTATTATTAAAAGTGAAGATAGCAGTTCTTCTGATTAATTGTAATTAATTTATATCTTTGTGTGTGTGAGGGTCTTTAATTCGATGAAAATGAACTAACACAATATTTCCGAAATAGGCTGGTAACTGAAAATTGAGATGAAATGGCTGCTAACAATCACCGAAATGATTGGGTGCGAAATATGGAGTTGCTGGTCATCAACTAACATGACTCCAAATATTGTTGATCTTTGTTTTGTGTGGCATTATGTTTCTTTTGTCTTTGGTATTGAACAATGTTCACGAAAGCAAACAAGAAACAAAACTAAAATCAGATCATCACCAATTTTTAAAGATACATTAATATGTGGTGTTACAGCAAACGCTTCAACGTCACATTGAGAGAATGCAGAAATGGTTTTTAAGTTGTCATGTGTTAGCATTATGATAAGTTTTTTAACAAAAGAATGCTGTTTTAATTTGCATTAAAGTGTTCTATTTGCTTATCAGTGATAGCACAGCTTGTGTATGAGAATTTGAGATAAAAGTGCGCTGTCCAAAGCAGTTATCTGTCACAGGAAGTCACTTGCAATTTCCACGGTTTCAGCTCTGCTAGGTTTTTCAATGGAGCAGAAGTAAAGACAATGAGCTTATCATGTTAGAGGCAGAGTTTTAGAAAAAGCTAATCTTTTCTTATTGCATAAAGGAGAAAGATTAAAAGAAATAATTTGAAATTTCTGTGGCGTGGGTTGCATACAATAAATATTGTAGCAGCTGATGGTAATTACAGAATACAGGTGGTTAAAAAGCCATTGAATACAGGCAGCTGCTGGACTCTGCACTTTAACTGGAGACATTCAACATGGGAATAGTCAGACCTTTTTTGGCACTGTTTAGCAGTCTAGAAGGCAAAGGTCTATAGTGGAGAAGACCAGGAAGAGCAAAAAGCATAGCAGGGAAGATAATGTATGAGAATAACTAAGCCAGCTTCAAAGACTGGCTAATCCTAGGAGGATAAGGCAGTCCTGGAAGTATCAAAGGTAAGAAAGGAATATCATGGAAACACTCAGTCCAGGAAGCCTCCACAGAGAGAGATGTTTCAGGTCATTGACCTTGCATCAGATCTGGAAGATGTTAAAAATTAACATTGTTTTATTAAAGTACAAAGCCAAGGAAAGATGACAGATTAGACTAAAAGAGGCATATAACTAGGCTGGAGGGCAGGAGTAATTAAATGTCCAAAAAGGATCATGGTACCTGGCCAGTTAGGGTGATCATGGGACCAGTATAGAAATGAAGGATGGGTCTATGAGGAAGTATTACCTGTAAGTTCATTAAAGTGAGAAAGAGAATTTTAAGAACTAATGATTTGCTGAATATTGGCAATGACTCAGATATCCTGATGGGAGGATAGCTATTGTAGCAGTGCAGATTGAATTCACACATTGGTACCCACACATTGGATGTCCTGACACAGCTAAAAGTGCAGGAATTTTCGAGTGAGTTGAAACTTTTGACAGACAATTACCCAGCATCTGGAACCCTCTAAAAAGGTCCCCAGCTCTGAGCTAATTCAGAGACTTCAGAGAGTTGTGATGTACTTTGCATAATAAATATCCAGGAAGAGTTTGAGGAAGTAAAACCCACTACAATTCCTTTGATACTGCTAAATTAATGCCACGTCAGAAACAAAAAGTCACCATCAATCAGTAACTCCCACAGTTACCCTCCTGATTCCCACCCAAATCCCCAAACCTGATGACCCCTATCTCTAACCTGACCCCTAACCCCAAACCTTCACTGAATGCAATATGCCCCTGACACTCCTGCCCATGGAATTGAGTCACCACTCTCCTGTTCCCTCATAGACACCTGGTATCTCTCCAACTAAGACCCTGACAACAATAGATCCTCCAGCAGCCCCTTCATCCAATCCCAGAACCCTTCACTACTATCTCCTGACTACCACATTGATACCCAACCATCCATAACCTCTCAAAAACACCCCCTTCACCTCCAACCCAGGATGTGATGCATAATAGAACTGTCAGTGGATTAATAATCCGGAGTGCCCAGGTAATGCTCTGGGTATATGGGTTCAAATCCTACCATTCGAATATTTCACCAAAAAGGAAGGATAAACTCTGACAAAAGGTGCAACCTATTACTGCAACAGAGTGGATTTGAAATAAATAACATCTTAACTATTCATTCTGTTTCTCATTGTTCATAGATCCTGCCTGACTTGCTGAGTATTTCTGGCATTTTCTGTTTTTTTATTATTTCAGTGTTCCAGCAAATACAGTATTTGCGTTTGCTACCGAAATATTTTTATAATAACTCTCCACAATGTTTCATTTTTGTTAACATTCATTCTTCTCTATAGCAAAAAGATAGTTTTATCTTTCGACTGTTAGTTGATTTTAAAAGTTGAGAACATATACAAACCATCACGCAAGCTTGTTCACATCAGTTGGAATATACAAAGTGTATTCCCTTTGCATGAAGCTCTGCATTAAACCATAGAAACTCATGGAGTAACCGCTAAATTAATTGCCTACATTATTTTACAAATAAGGGGAGAAGGAGACATCAGTGAATGTTGGGATTGACTGGGGCTAGGAAGACAATGGGCTTTAGGGTGCAGGGAATATCAACGCTAAACAAAGGCCAGTGTTAAGGAAAAGACAATAGGAGCCAAGTTGTGGAAGGGAAAAAGAATTACCACAATAGGAACATCAACTTCAATAGGTTCACAAGGAAAAGAAGGCTTGAACTTATACAATATACCACATTTGTGCTTCATTGGCTATGGATATTGAAAAATGTAATGATCCTTTGAAGGTGTAGAGCAGATATTCAGCTTCTCGTTGGTTGGAATTGTATAATATTGGAGAAAGTTGTACCAAGAGTCAAAGATCGTCATGAACCCTGATGAGATGCATCAGATTATGCACAGAGTGTGCAAGTCTGAAACAAATAACAGCTTAAACATACATGTATCCACTATAGCTCCAAATAGAAGATTGGGAAATATAGTAGATGTGTTTATATTTAAGCAAACAGTTTTATTATCAGATTTTTCACTATTTTGTCATATTCATCTATTCATTCTGTTTAAGGGATATTGTATTTATAATGTAGGGATGGGGGTTGGGGCATTCTCATGTAGCCACGTACCTGAGGATTTTTAATGGTACAATGCACTTGGGAAGAAAAAAACTGGAATTAAGAAGCAAGTTTAATGTAATGTGATAGATGAAGAGCAAAAGCAGAAAGTAATCAAGTAGAAAAAACACAAGAATATAATAATTGTACATGAAGACTACTTCACCATTCTTTAAGATCATAGCTAGTCGAAAGCCTCTCTCATTCCTATCTACCTCCCTTCTACCTGCTCCCATCATGCTTGATTTCCTTATAGATCAAAAATATTTCTAAATTGGCTTTGAAAATACTTAATGACCAGTCTTGGCTGCCCTCTGTAGAAAAGAATTCCAAAGAGTTACAGTTATGTAACGGGGTTTGGAGCATACTTGCAATTTTGTCATGGTTGGAGGGTTTGAGCTATAGGGAGAGATTGAATAGGCTGGAGCTGTTTTCCCAGGAACATCAGAGGCTGAGAGGTGACCTTATAGAGGTTTCTAAAATCATGAGGGGCATGAATAGGATAAATAGACAAAGTCTTTTCCCTGTGGTGGGGGAGTCTAGAACTGTTGTGGTTCTGTTCGCTGAGCTGGAAATTTTTGTTGCAAAAGTTTCATCCCCTGTTTAGGTGACATCCTCAGTGCTTGGGAGCCTCCTGTGAAGCGCTCCTGTGGTGTTTCCTCCGGCATTTATAGTGGCCTGTCCCTGCCGCTTCCGGTTGTCAGTTTCAGCTGTCCGCTGTAGTGGCTGGTATATTGGGTCCAGGTCGATGTGTTTGTTGATGGAGTTTGTGGATGAGTGCCATGCTTCTAGGAATTCCCTGGCTGTTCTTTGTTTCGCTTGCCCTATGATGGTAGTGTTGTCCCAGTCGAATTCATGTTGCTTGTCGTCTGCGTGTGTGGCTACTAAGGATAGCTGGTCGTGGCGTTTCGTGGCTAGTTGATGTTCATGGATGCGGATCGTTAGCTGTCTTCCTGTTTGTCCTATATAGTGTTTTGTACAGTCCTTGCATGGGATTTTGTACACTACATTAGTTTTGCTCATGCTGGGTATCGGGTCCTTCGTTCTGATGAGTTGTTGTCTGAGGGTGGCTGTTGGTTTGTGTGCTGTTATAAGTCCTAGTGGTTGTAGTAGTCTGGCTGTCAGTTCTGAAATGCTCCTGATGTATGGTAGTGTGGCTGGTCCTTTGGGTTGCGGCATTTCCTCGTTCCATTGTCTTTCTCTTAGGCATCTGTTGATGAAATTGCGCGGGTATCCGTTTTTGGCGAATACCTTGTACAGGTGTTCCTCTTCCTCTTTTTGCAGTTCTGGTGTGCTGCAGTGTGTTGTGGCCCTTTTGAATAGTGTCTTGATGCAACTTCGTTTGTGTGTGTTGGGGTGGTTGCTTTCATATTCAGGACTTGGTCTGTGTGTGTGGCTTTCCTGTGTACCTTAGTGGTGAATTCTCCGTTTGGTGTTCTCTGTACCCTCACGTCTAGGAATGGGAGTTGGCTATCCTTTTCTTCCTCTCTCGTGAATCGGATTCCTGTGAGTGTGGAGTTGATGATCCGGTGGGTTTTCTCAATTTCCGTGTTTTTAATGATTACAAAGGTGTCATCAACATATCTGACCCAGAGTTTGGGTTGAATTTGTGGTAAGACTGTTTGTTCTAACCTTTGCATTACTGCTTCTGCTATGAGTCCAGAGATCGGTGAGCCCATGGGTGTTCCGTTGATTTGTTCGTATATCTGGTTGTTGAATGTGAAGTGTGTTGTGAGGCACAAGTCCAGTAGTTTAAGTATGCCGTCTTTGTTGATGGGTTCAACGTCCTGTTGTCTGTTCTGTATGTCCAGCAGGTTGGCTATTGTTTCTCTGGCTAGGGTTTTGCCAATAGAGGTGAACAGTGCCGTTACGTCGAATGAGACCATAGTTTCTTCCTTGTCTATGTGTATATTTCTGATGATGTCCAAGAATTCCTGTGTTGATTGTATAGATTGTCTAGACTGCTGATCAGGTGTTTCAGTTTCTGCTGTAGTTCTTTAGCCAGTTTGTGTGATGGTGTCCCTGGTAGTGATACTATGGGTCTGAGTGGGGTGTCTGGTTTGTGCACTTTAGGTAGTCGATAGGATCTGGAGGGGTTGTTGCTTTCAGGTTTCATTCAATCGTCACCCAAACTTTGAGTCTAGAACTAGAGGGCATAGGTTTAGGGTGAAAGGGGAAAGATATAAAAGAGACCTAAAGGGCAACATTTTCATGCAGAGGGTGGTACATTTATTGAATGAGCTGCCAGAGGAAGTGGTGGAGGCTGGTACAATTGCAACATGGGTATATGAATAGGAAGGGTTTGGAGGGATATGGGCCAAGTGGTGGCAAGTGGGACTATCTGGTTGACATGGATGAGTTGGACCTAAGGGTCTGTTTCCATGCTGTATATCTTGATGACTCCGTGACTCTATGTGCTCCGCACTGGGCATAACTAGCACAGTGTGTGCAGAGGTAAAGGGAGAAAAAAGAAAAGCATCCAGCGTTACGCCATAGAGTTTAGGGAGCAGCCTTACATTGATATAACAATAAGATTAGAGCTTGGTAAATCGCTGATACAATGTATTTCAACAAAAGCAAAATGCAGTACTGTGGATGTTGGATACCATAAACAAACACAGAGAATGTTGGAGAAACTCATCAGGACTGGCAGCATCACTGGAGAGGGAAATGGTGCTTTGAGTCCAGTATGACTGCTCTTCAGACCCATCCACTCTCTACTCCTCTCTATTTTCCTGAATCAGTACAGCTCCAACAATGCTCAACAAGTTTGAATTAATCAAAAACAAAGCAACTCACTTGAGTAACACCCCATAAAGCACTTTCAACATTCACTGGTTTCACCAGCAAATCATCGTGGCAGCAATATGTACCATTGACAAGGCAACACTACAAGGCTCTTTCAATAGGACCTCCTAAACACTTAGCCTCTACTACCTAGACGAAGTGCATGGGAACCACCAATTATCTTTTACTCATTCAGGGGCTATGGGCTTCACTGGCTGTGGCTTTCCAAGTCACTCTCCACTCTGAGTTGGAAATATATATCAATGTTCTTTCATTCTCACTGGGTCCAAATCTGGCTCTTCCTCACTAGCAGCAATGTGGGTGCCCTTACCACCACCCCTCCCTCCCCCAAGGACTACAGCAGTTCCAGAAGGCAGGTCATCACCACCTTCTCAAGGATAACTAGGGGTGAGCCCAGCCAGCAACGCCTATGCCCCATGAATGAATAAAACATCTGCTTTACCACCAGTTGATTCACTTTCTTTCAATCTTCTCAAGAGATCTCCTTTTATATTTTAGATTTAGATTTTATTGTTATGTAATCTCAGGTACAGGAGTACAGTGAAAGTGTATAATGTCACCACACATGGCATCATCTTATGTACAAGTAGTAAAAGAGCAAAACAAATTTGAAAAGTTAAGCATATCAGACTTTCATAAATTAAGTAGAAAAATAAAGAAATAAGGAAATAATTAATATTGAAGTCCTTCTTAATATAAACCAGAAAAATAAAGGAATAACATTAAAATTTCTTTCTTAAGTGCTTAGCCATGCTGGCGCCCAATCTCTTCCACTTAGCTCACTCTCTGGGAGATCTCCCTCCCCGCTCGCTCTGCTTGTGTCAGGCCACAATGCCATCACCACTGTTGCTGAAGCTGCTGCCTCCAATCTCCTACTGCTGCTTCCAGAACATGCCCAGGCAGAACCCACTCACAGCCTCCAATCACTGGGCCCCATTCTCATTGCTGGCTGCCTTGGACACCAAGCAAAGAGACTGCCATGGGCCACCAAAATACCATTATGGGCTGCCAAAGGACACCCACTCCTGGCCAAGAGACCAGCACGGGCTACATATTCTGTGTACTCTTTCTGATTTGTCCATGCTCTTGGTTAAAAAGTTGGTCGTTAACTTTGTGCTCTTGTATTTCTTTTTTAAATCTGTATATGTTTGTGCACAACCTGTAACCTGATGGACACAGTGAATCCATGGGTTTTACTACGTATGCGGTTTGATTAACATGAACTCTGCTATTTGCTGAAATCTATCTGGTATTTGGGCACTAGCTATTAAGTATTGGAACTTAGGAACAAATTCTTTGTCATACCATGGTGTACCCTCTGAGTTCAACAATTTAATCTGCTTTATTTGAAAGCTGAACACCAGGGCATTGTGGTGCTAATTTCAGAGCTTTCAACATTTAAAACTGTTTGTGAACTATTCTGTTCTGGTTTCAACTCCTGATCTCCAATTTTCTTGCCCGTCTGCACTTTACTTTAATGTCCAAGTCTTTGGAGAAAGTGTGAACAAATCAAACATCCAAATTGTTGTAAAGGACAATTGAATTCACCCCATTCTATTTCAACACAGATTCATTTTTTTGCCAAATAAACTCCTCTTCAGCTGTTTTAAAACTGCTTTGAGGTTAGTTTGATGTTCAGAGTTTGCTAATCCATTTATTCAGTTCACAAATTCTCATAATCCCCTCCAGTTTTTCCATAAGCCACTGACTTCAAGCTTTATGCAGTTCCATTTTCTCATTCTAGTTCTAATTTATGTTCAAGAGCATGTATTTTCTTTTAAAACTCTATAGTGTTAAACACACAACTCAATTTTCCCATTTTCATCAAAGTATGCCTTTTCTTTGTCTTTTCATTATGAATACTGCTCCCATTGGCCTTGACATATCTCACACATGCTCCTTCTGCATTTTTAAATCAGACCATTAAAACTTTTCCAAGGGCCATTCACCTTTCCGACTGAGCCTGATACTCTAATGTCTTTTTTTAATGTGTAGGCTTTGTTCCTGAATCTTTCAAGGTACTAGTCAGAATATCAACTTTAACATCATGCTTCTACAAAGTAATTTGTTTTTCAAAGCCCCTCAAATTTCTCCACAAAACATTTCAACACCCTCAGCAGGCATTCCCAAAACTATTGCAGATACCCATCCCTCATTTCAGCCAAGTTGTTTCCCAAAAAGAAATCTGTCTCTTCCACAGGTGAAATCCAAACTACCTTAACAATAAAAAGACTATTTATGTTGTCACATTTTACACAAATTGAAGGAACATGTAAGCAATTTTCTGTTCTAAAACATCTTCATTTTTGAGTACCAATGAAATAAGACACATTTCATCAAAGGTTTTTGTCTTGCAATTGCTTTTATGTCAGTAATCTCCTCTCATACAATGTAAACATTAGTTTTCCCCTTGAACTGGTATTTTTGTGAATTGGCCCAGTGAGTGGTAATAACTTTCAACAACATGTGTGTTTTATAATGCTCAAGTTCTGTGATATCAAACAATGACTCCTTTATCCAGTGAACATCTGGGAGACAGCTTCATATTACTTGTCACCATCTGTGATTGTGTTGTTTCTTTATATATTGGAGGATAGCACTCAAAATGGAATAAGTTGAGGGGCTTAATGAGTTGCAATGTATGGAAATAAGGTAGTCAGTACTCAATAACAGAGTTCTTCAGTCACCATTTAAACATCAAAGGGAAAACTGAGAAAGTTTTCTCAACATTGATCTTCTAATTTTTCCATTCTCACTGTATTGCCCCAATCTTATCACCATTGTCAATGTCACTCCAGGGAGGGAAAATGCTGCCCATTGATATGATTGTAAATGATCGAGGCACCAGAACTGATCACTGTGGATCTCCATTATTTACAGCTTGCCAGTCTGGAAAAGATGCATTTATCCCTATTCTCTGCTTTCTGCCAGCATACTAATCTTTTCTCCACATTAATGTTAGCCCTGACATCAAGTGCTTGTTATCTTATGCAACAACCTTTGATATGGTACTTTTATCAAATGCTTTTTGGAACTTTCTAAGTATAGTCCACATACAGACTTGTCTCTATTCACCCTGCTTGTTACTTCTTCAAAGAACTGTGATAAATTAGTTGAAATACAATTTCCGTTTCTCAAAAACTGTCTGATTCAGTTGACCCTGTTGACCCTGCCCGGACCCATTACAATTTTCTAAGTATCCTGCTGTAAGCTCCGTAATTTGTGATCTTTTCAATTTCCCTATGACAGCAATTAGCTAATTGGCTGAGCTTCCACTTTCTGTCTCTCTCCTTTCTTGAATAAAAGTATTAAAGCAGCTATCTTCCTAATCCACTAGGGCCCTTCTTGAATTTTGGAAGATCATAACCAATGCACCAACTATCTCTGCAACCATTTCTTTTAAGAACCGATAATGCAGTCTTCAGTCTAGGATTGCTTCTCAGGAATTGTCAGCAATCAATATTTTTCTTTGCACCTTTTTCCTGGTGATGGTGATTGTTTCAGTTCCTCCCTCTCATTCAGCTCTTGATTTTCAACTATCATGAGGAAATCTTCTAAGTCTTCTACAGTGAACACAAAATATCTTTTCAACATTTCAGCTACTTCCTTGCTTATTGGTTAATTACTCACTACCTGGTCTAGAAAAACCTGCTCCCTAATGAGCTCTAGAATATACTGTTCTATGAAATTGTTCTAACTACATTTTATCAACTCATTTTCTCAGCCAATCTGATTTTGCTTTTCTTTGCCAATCTGATTCATCCAATCTATATGCAGATTAAAGTCACCCATGATTATTATGGTACCGTCCCTGCATTAAGTCCTTCCCACAAATTCTTTCCTACAGTGTAATTATTCTTTGAGGTCTCCTACAAGTGACCTTTTGCATTTCCTATTTCTTTTCTCTACCCAAACTAATTCTATGTTGTAATTTTTTGATCTGAAGTCATTTCTCAATGATATCCTTAACTAACAAACATAGCAACTCCACCACCTTTTCCTTGTTTCATTATCTTTTCAAAATGAATAGCTTTCAATGTTCAGGACCCATTTAATAAGATCATGACTGACCTGATTATAACTTCAACTTCAGATTCCCTACATCCTCCAATCAATTTTAACCCCATCACTTGGCAATAGTTTATCCATCTTTGCCTTAAAAATACTCAGAGTCTCTGCTTTCACTGTCTTTTGAAGAAGAGTTACAAGGACTCAACCCTTTGAGCGAAAGAATATTGCCTTATATTTGTCTTAATGAGGAGACCCCTTAGTTCTAAATGAGACCCCTAGTAATTCTAGATTCTTTCACAAAAGGAAACATCCTTTTCACATTCATCTTGTCAAACATCCTCAGGATTCTACATGTTTCAAGCAAGTTGTGCCTTACTGTTCTAAACTTCGGTGGATACAAGCCTGTGCAACCTTTGCTCATAATACAACCCAACCATTCCAGCGTTTAGTCCACCAAACATTTTCTAAGTTGTTCACAATATATTTACATTGTTTATATTGTTCCTTAAATAAGGAGACCAACAATGTATATCATGTTCCTGATGTGACCTCCTGCATAACTGAAACATAACCATTCGATACTTAATTTCCCATCAAATCAATGATTGCATTCTGTTAGCTTTACCTACAAACTGACCTTTTGCAATTTGTGCACTGGGATACCCAGATCACTCTGCATCTCAGAGCTCTCCACTTTTTTTGCCATTTAGGTAATTATTTCTATCATTCCTGTGAAAATGGACAATTTCACATATTATATTTCATTTGCCAGATCTTTTCCCACACATTCTCTATCTATATCCCTTTGTAAGCTCCTAATATCCTCTTCACAACTTAATTTCTTTTCCATCTTTGTATCATTAGCAAAAGAAGCAGCTTTACGCCTGGTATCTTTGTTCAAGCTTTCCTTGCAACCCTGTCTCTGTATTAGTTATTTGTTGGTATTTCCACTTTTTTGCCGGTGCTAACAATTCATCGCTTATTGTTATGAATACTGCATACATCCAAGTACAGATTTTTGACTCTATCATTAACTATTTCCACAATCTTTGGCTTAATCTGTTTTGCATTCTTAAGTTTCTTTGCTAGGTCCCTTCCTGTAACAGTCTGGCATCATTACCCAAATCCCTATCTTGCTCCAATTCCTCTTTGTTTTTCTTTGATTTGCCACAGCTCCCCTCACATGATCCCACCCTGGTTTTTAGTTTAAAGTTCTCTCTCCTCCCCTAGTTATTTGATTGACCAAAACATGGTCCTGGGGTAATGTAAGGGAAGCCATGGCATCTGTTTCCCACCTTCCCAGCCAATGCCCCATGAATTGAAACTCACTCCTTCCATACCAGTCTTTAAACCGCACACCGATCCCTCTAATCTCATTTACCCTATGTCTCTTTTCTCGTGACTCAGATAATAATCCAGATTTTATCCACCGATAATTATGTTTGAAGTTCTGCTTTTCAATTTAATCCCACCTGCTCAATCCCCAAATCAAGCCTCTTTCAGAGTCCTTTATCATATCATTGGAGCCCATGTGGACAATGACAGCTGGATTCACCACCTCCAATGCAAGTTCCTCTCCAACCTGAATCCTGGCCCCAAGCAGGCAACACACACTTCTGGATTCACTCTCCCAACTGCAGTGATCCCTCACGACCATAACATTGCTATTTATTTGCCCCATACTCAATTACTTACCATTTTTCCAGTTAAATATGATCCATTTACCTTGACCTTTGGCTCATTTAGTTTGTTAATCCTCTATCCACCCCAATATATCACCCAACTCCATAAGCTTTTACATGTGGCACTTTATTGAATGCCATTTGTAAAATGAAATAAACTGCATCTATTGGTTAGGAGAAAGTGAGGACTGCACATGCTGGAGATCAGAGTCGAAAAGTGTGGTGCTGGAAAAGCACAGCAGCTCAGGCAGTATCCGAGGAGCAGGAAAATCAACGTTTCGGGCATAGGCACTTCATCAGGAAAGTTGCGGAAAAGGGACCAAGAGATAAATAGAAGATTGGGCTGGGGCTGGGGGATAGGTAGCTGGGAAGGTGATAGATAGATGTAGGTGAGGAGTGATAGTGATAGGTCAGCAGGGAGGGTGAAGCAGATAGGTGGGAAGATGGACTGGTAGGACAGGTCAAGAGGGCGGTGCAGAGTTGGAGGATTGGATCTGGGATGAGGTGGGGGGAGGGGAAATTTGAAAACTAGTCCAAAGATCACCCACAACTTCAGCTCACAATTCCAAATCAAAACTGAGAAAAATAGAGAAAAATAGTGATGGGGGGACGATGTGCAATGGCAGCTATCTTTGTAATGCTGCAGTAAGGACACACACCCCAGTTATGGATGGGACTGGGCTGCATTGATGAGCTTTTCACTTGCTGCTATAGCACTTGCTTAATTTGAGCCTACCTGGATGTTCATAACATCCCTGCCTTGCATTGTTTCTTTGGCCCTTATCCTCCCAGCCAGAGATACCAGGCTATGTTACTTCTGTGTTGCCTTGCCATGTAATGCAGGAGCAGAGTCAAGCAATGTGTCATAGTTATCAGCAGCCATCAGACAAGTCAAGGGGATAGCCTTCACTGGCACAGTAGGTGAAGGTCACCCTCTGAGAGCAGTCCAGGGGCTCGGATAGTCAATCAGTCACCTGGGTGATGAGAGTCAAGATGGTAAGGAGCTGAATGTCAGGCAGCCCACCACCACATCTTGATTCTTTCTGCCCTGTTAGGGCCTGATTTCTTGCTGGTGGGCCAGGTATTAAGGGAGATGAAGCTCAGTGGTCCAGCTGTTATTTTTGGTGCAGGTGTGGAGTGAGTTCGCAGCACACAGGGCAGAGCATTAGTGATATTGAGGGTTCAAGTAGTGAGAGTAAGTGAGAGAAGGTGGTGCAGGCAATACTGAGAGTGATAAAGCTTGAGCCATGGTGAAAGGTGGGTACAGTAGCAAAGGTAAAGTGAGCATGAAATATTGGGGAGAAGGTTGCAGAGTGCAACCTACAATGGTAGGCATTCATCCAGATGGCTGAGTCTAGGCTGAATAAGGTGACAACCTCAGACACAGCTAGGATGGTCTGTTGTCATGGTTTCCACTTCTGGACCTGGGGGAAGATGATGTCCTGCCTCTGTATCACCTCATCTACCACGAAGGTCCCAGTCCCCAAAGTAGAATGCCAGATTCCTCCTTCTGCCATATCTGGGCAAATGTCAGGAACCATACAGGCAGCACTGGCCTGACAGTGCTTGTCCACATGGACATGAGCTTTTAACGGTGGTGCCACCACAAGGGAAGCTAGTCTTTCAGTGGATATCCAGTGAGTGGAACAGTGTATGATAAGATGAAGCTAGACTTGAGTGTGAGGGATACCAAAGAGGTAGTTGATGATGAGCTTTTGTTAAGACAGCAAGAAGACCAGGTGAGTTTGCCCTCAGGAATCACTCTAAAAACCCCAAAGCAAATCACACTTAGCTAACAACCCCAAACATTTCAGCCAGTAGTAACTTGTCCCAGAGCTATTATGTGATTTACTTTTTCTTGTTAAGGAATTAAGGCTCACTGATGGATCATCTTCTACCATGATGTTATGGTCACTACCCACTTCCCTTTCTTACACAGATTTGGCCAGAGGTATGTATTCACTGTAGAGATCATCACTCCCTTTAGACAAAGGAATTTAGGGTGTAGGTTTGCTCGCTGAGCTGTAGGTTTGATATCCAGACGTCTCATTACCTGGCTAGGTAACATCATTACTGGGGACCTCCAAGGGAAGCTAAGCTGTTGTCTCCTGCTTTCTATTTATATCTTTCTCCTGGATGGGGTTCCTGGGGTTTGTGGTGATGTAATTTCCTGTTCGTTTTCTGAGGGGTTGATAGATGGCATCGAGATCTATGCGTTTGTTTATGGTGTTGTGGTTGGAGTGCCAGGCCTCTAGAAATTCTCTGGCATGTCTTTGCTTAGCCTGTCCCAGGATAGATGTGTTGTCCCAGTCGAAATGGTGGTTTTTTTCATCCTTGTGTAGGGCTACGAGGGAGAGAGGGTCGTGTCTTTTTGTGGCTAGCTGGTGTTCGTGTATCCTGGTGGCTAACTTTCTTCCTATTTGTCCTAGTAGTGTTTGTGGCAGTCCTTGCATGGAATTTTGTAGACGATGTTAGTTTTGTCAATGGGTTGTACTGGGTCTTTTAAGTCTGTTAGTTTTTGTTTGAGAGTGCTGGTGATAGGACTGGGCACCAAGCATTAGCTGGTAGTGGGTGGTTCTGCTCTACATACAGCAATTCAGACCTTGACTGTTGTTTTGTGTAAAAAAAATGGTCAAGCTGCAAGGGGCTTCAGCTACACGCTATCTTTCTAGAAAATTCTACTGTTCTCTGTTGGTACGATAAAGAGCTCCTATTGTTTTCATTCATATTCTTGATGAAAGGCAAAATTTTTGATGGAACAACATAATTTTGGAGGAGTCTGGTTCACAGAAAACAATTTTCATGGTTTTGATCACAGCGAAATCATCTCCAGCTCCCAGGCTGCTTGCAAAGTTGTTAACAAGCTTGCTTTTTCCGATTCTGAATTTGTTTTCTTTACAGTACTGCCTAATTCTGTTTCAAGTTTAACACTTTAATTGTTGCATTCATTTGGTGAGTTTCTTCACAACAAACACCTCACTCGATCTCATCTACAGTCACCACCCATTGGGAATACCTTCAAAACAGCTCCGCGTGTGGAGAAACATCAGGCACAAGTGGCCAGGACACAGGCTAATGTTGACACGGAGCAGCTTATGTAAAGACCAGGGAGAGGAGGGGTAGAGTGCTTGAGTTACTCATGAGCTCTATTACAGAGATGAGGTCCTTGTAAGAGTTGGACTACAAAGGCTGATGACTATACACAGTTTACATACCTCATGTATTGACAGGACTGAAGGATGTTGTGAAACTTGAAATGGTTCAGAAAAGATCTACAAGGATATTGCCAGGGTTGGAGGGTTTGAGCTATAGGGAGAAGCTGAATAAGCTGGGGTTGTTTTCCCTGGAGTGTCAGAGGCTGAGGGGTGACCTTACATAGATTTATTAAATCATAGGGTAAATAGACAAGGTTTCTTGCCTGGGGTGGGAGCATAGATTCAGGGTGAAAGAGGAAAGATCTAGAAGGGACCTAAGGGGTAACTTTTTTCACACTGAGGGTGGTACGTGTATGGAATGAGCTGCCAGAAGAAGTGGTGGAGGCTGGTACAATTACAACAGTTAAAAGGCATCTGGATGGATACATGAATAGGAACAGTTTAGAGAGATGTGGGCCAAATACTGGCAAATGAGACAGATTAATTTAGGAGATCTGGTCAGCATGGATTAGTTGGACCAAAGGGTCTGTCTGCTTGCTGTACATCTCTATAATTCGATGACTGCAGTAATTTCTAGCAGTCAATGTCAAGGAGCAATGAGGAATCCAGGCGCAACTTGACACAGGATTTCGTGCAGAGTTTGGAGCCCATCATTTCCAACAGAGATATGACAGCCAACTCTGTTCAGACCTTTACTGACATCTGATGTTGTAGTTTCCTTTCCAGCAGTCACTGGATATGTATTGGAAGCCTCGTCTGCTATTATCAGGAGCAACGTTAGCCTGAGTACAATCACAAGTTTAACTTGAGCTTTAAAATCATTTTCCCCTGTCAAATTTACAGTGAATGTTCGCAACAAACATTCACTGATAACGCCAGATGTCAGCTGTGATTCCACAGTAGCACCCAACCTCACTGAAACATACAGGATGTTTAGGACACTTGACAGGGGAGGTATAGAAAGGTCATTTACCCTTGTGGGATAATTCATCACCAAAGGCCACAATCTCAGAATAAGAGGTTGCATATTTAAGACAGACGTGAGGAGAAATTCTTTCTCTCAAAAGGTTGTGAATCTGTGAAATTCATAACCACAGAGCGTTGTTGACACTAAGTCATTTAGTATATTCAAGACTTAAATAGACAGATTTTTAATCAGTAAGGGAATCAAAGGTTATGGGGATAAAGCAGAAAAATGGAGTTGAAGATTATTAGATCAGCCATTATTTCAGTCAAGAGTGAAGCAAACTCAATGGGTTCAATGGTGGACTTTTGCTCCTATATCTTATGGTCTTATGGATCCACATTATACTCCAGAGGCCTGACCAACAGTCCAGTATAGTACTGAGGAAGTGCTGCACTGTCAGGGAAGCTGTCGTTTGGATAAAACATCTCAAAGAACGTCATGGCAGACTTCCCAGTGTCCAGGCCAATATTTCCCTCTCAATCAACGACTTTAAATAAACAGATAACTTGACCAATGTCACATTGCTATCTGTGGGAACTTGCTGTGTAAAACCTGGTTTCTGTTTTTCCTGCATCATAACACTAACAGCACTTAAAAGTAAATCAATTGATTTAGTTGTTTTAGGATCATCTGAATTTGTGCAGGATGCTATATAAATGCATGTCATTCTTTAAGCTGAAGCTTTAGAACCACAGGCAGAGAAGGGAATTCATCAGGAGCTGGGGCATCTGTAAAAGTACTTGCTATCACAAGTCTGCTTGAGTCGGTAGTTCTTATCCACAAGAGGTTCTGCATTTTAATTTGATCCTCAGATAATGTTGAGCCTTAATTGCCTATTAACGCTGCCTGCAGTTAATTGGTTGTCATCCTGTGTGCTACATGATGAGATTAAAAACAGCAATTGTTGGAATGCACAGCAGATTGGTCAGCACCTGAAAGGAAAAGACGTTCATGTTACATGGTAAACTTTTCTGCAAAATTGAAGCATACTGAGCGGCTGGTGAGAATGTGGTATTTGTTCTCACTTTGAGTGGCTGCGGCAAACAACAGAGATACATTAAAAGAGAATTGATACAGGTTTGAGATGAATAAATAGAAGGATATGGTGAGGTGAAGCAAGTTGTGAGTTGGCTTGCGGGTAACATAAACAACAGCACAGACTTATCAGACTCTCAGTGTTCTGTTTCCGTGCTGTTAAAATCTGTGTAACTCTGATGATTTAGTGGGTAAAGTGCTACTGAAACACCCTTGACCAGAAGATCCCCAGTTCACCCCTAATCTGCACTAAATTAGTTTATTGTAGCTTCAACATTACCTGAGCTGCTCCAAGAAGGGCAAAACTTGACCAGTGTTCCTGCTCTCGATGAGCGTCATGCCTTTTATTTGAAAGTGGAAATGGGTGCTCAAATAAGTCCACAGAGGCCGGTATCTCATCACCCTGTCACCCTTTATTTACACATGGAGAGTACTTGACATTGATCCAGCCTCCTCAGAGCCAGCTCTGAGAGTGAACAGAACCTTGGACATTCCTGTTTATATCAATCAGCCAGGGCTCCCTGATTTGATCAGGTCAACAGCCTCAATCAGGGAACTCTTATTCTATGAGGTCCACCTGGCTGACCTCATTACAACCACAACAGCTTCGTGGCATCTGAGGAGTCAATTGGACTCAGTGTGAATTTTTAGCTGATCAAAGGGTTGTACTGATGGTGATTAGATTAGATGATTAGATTCCCTACAGTGTGGAAACAGACCCTTCAGCCCAACAAGTCCACACCGACCCTCCAAAGAGCAACCCATTCAGACCCATTCCCCTACATTCAACCTGGCTAATGCACCTAACACTATGGGCAATTTAGCATGGCCAATTCACCTAACCTGCACATTTTTTGGACTGTGGGAGGAAACCGGAGCACCCGGAGGAAACTCACACAGACACGGGGAGAATGTGCAAATTCCATGCAGACAGTTGTCCGAGGCGGGAATTGAACCTGGGTCCCTGGCGCTGAGGCAGCAGTGCTAACTACTGAGCCACCGTGTCACCACCATGATGAATTCTAAGGCCCAAGTATTTTATGTTGCTTATAGAAAGGAGGATGTGATGACAGGAAACAAGAGTGGGACTGCAAAGAGGAATGAGTGAAGTAATATTCATTCCAAGTAAAATAACCTGGCCGTAAACGTGGCAATTACAGACTGTTCCTGGGTTCCATTCTGGAGTTGGAACACAATGAAAGGTAATATAAGAGGGCTGACCATAAGTCCAGGAAATGTTTCTATGGGGGTCTTTAATGAGATCGCATTTGTAAGTACAAGCATTCGTAAGTCGGATATTCGTAAATCAGGGTCCCCGCTTAAGAGATTTGCATGTAATAACAGAACAAAGGTGCACTGTAAGAATCAGGAGTGAAAATATTAACATTGTGTTGGTTGTGGTTAATTTGCTAGAAAGGATGTAAAACATTTGCTGTCACAACCCATCTCCCTGCAACAAAGGTTTATTGGTGACCATTGTGTAGAGCCTGCTTCTGGTACTATGTGATACAAACCGCCTTCCTTCATTGAAGCAGGGATATATCCTACTGCTTTCATGCTGTCAGCATATACTAATTGCAATCCAATTCTTTGCAATACCTACTGCAATACATTTCTTCTTGTGATGTGACAGCAGACATTCTCCCAGCTCCATCTTTGGAAAGCAGCCCACCTCCAGAACAATTGCTAAACCATATGTAAATTGTATCCATTAGTTTAAGCGCTGCTGGAATGAGTATTGTGATTGCAGCTGTCATATGCTGGCTTTCTATTTGCAGGGCTGGGGGTTGTGGGGAGGGGTGGGCTGATGATCATAAAGGAAACACATGCTTAGAATAGAGTGAGCTCTGTCCTTTCTGTGACGCTCTAGAAAGAAGGTACAGTCACACCAGCTATTGTCAAAGGTCATTTCTCCGCCTGCTTTAGCATGCCCTTTCATGCAGAAGACCCAGCTGCAGAACCAGATGTTGCTCAAGGCATTTTCTTTGGAGGTCAGTGCAAGGGTCACTGGGTAGTCACTGGGCATCATGGGCAGCAGTAAAAGACGTTGGAGCTGGTAAATACACGAAGTTAAAAGGGAATGCTGCCTGTCATTCTGATGGAAGCATGGTTTGCAGCAAGGGGGTATCAGACTAATAGAGAGAAAGACCAAGAAGCTACCATAATACTGCATCTATAAGCTGCTTCATACACAGCTAGCAAAAATTCAAAGCTTGAGTTTGCTTAATGCTTGTAGTTAAACACTGTATAGTAACAGACCTAAACATGAATCTAATTGTTCAGACACAATATTCCAATGACAAAAACATAGTTAATTCAGAGAAAATATTAAACAATTTCATTGATTGTTAAGGATCATGTTACAGCTGGATCCCATTCTTGTGTGGTTTCCTTGAAGGTAAATTGTCTTGGAATGTCCTGAGGTTGACAAAGGGGCTTTATAAATGAAAGGTTTTATTTTTGTTTCTCTTTACAACTTTCCTAGTGAGACACAAGTCCAATAACACTCTGTGCGAAGAGATTCATTTTGATTATCTTCCTCATTATTGTGGTAACAGTCTTTGCTTGGCTTCCCATCTAGTGGAAATAAGGGAAGATTTTCCTCTTCATTCTGTCAGAGAAGTTGGTGTTCGAGTTACAGTGGAACGAAAGATCGAACAGATGCAGAATTACCAAATTTCACCCGATGGCTTCCAATTTGGAGCTATCCCCTGTCCTCATGCTGTGGCCATCCAACCCATATATTCTGATACTACACTCTCTTCCTAGGCCCTTACCTCTTTTGTGCCCATGTGCTGGTTGCTAATTGGCTGCCAAATAGCCTTTTCCATCCTCATCCACGATGCTTTCAGGAAAATATTAATTAAAATAATAAAAAATGAAAATAACCACAAAATTACTATGTGTTTTTCTCCTGTGTGACTCAGCAGGATGCAAATGATTAATTTTTATTTTCTTGTGACTCTGAGGCGTTTCTGAGGGAGTTGCAACCCTGGATGTATCCTTTTAGATCTCCTCTGTGCTCCTCTCACCAACTGTTCTAAAACGTCATGCAGCTTCTCCCAGTCACACAAACGGGTCGGTAATTAGTTCAGTTTCATTGTTCAGGTTTAAGTGGATGAGGTAGTGGCCTGCTGGGTGAGGGAATGAAACTCCTGACCTCTTGCAAGGCTGCCTGATTGTGCACTCACTGATTCTAACCTTTGGTGATAAAGTAAAATACCCATTATTGGATAGACAGCCCGTAATACATTACGTTGAGGTCAACGGAAAGGAAGATTAAAGGAAATATATACCTGACAGCTGAGCTGATGTCACCAAAAGTAAAAATTATGCCACTGTGTTTTTCATTGTGGGTTCTGCAAGTGAGGCTGAACAAGTTTATGGCAAAATAAAATTTTGCCTTTAACCCCATCATGCAGATAATCTGAAGTATTTATGAACGGACCCTTTGTCAGCAACAAAAAATACCCAAAGGGCCAGGGGCTCAACTACAGGTGACTCTGATCTTAAACAACATTACCCTGACTGTCATTATATACTGAGGTAAACCTTCCTTGCAGCTTTAACCTGCTGCGATCTAACTTATTTAAAGTCCTTTTTACCTAACTTTCAATATTACCTTGCAGAAAATTACAAGTTGTCTTTCAGTACTGAGATTAACAAATTATTGTTGAAAAATCCTTTGTTAGGTTTCTATTAGCGATACACTGTTCCAGTAAAAATTGTCAAAGTATCTGAAATGATCTCTCAGATCTGTAATTTCACATCCATGCTAAGCCTGCTCTTTATACTCTCTATAAAAATGTGAGGCTTGCTTCTCTTATTGTTCGGCTAAACAAGGATATTAAATGTCAATCACATTGCAGCAGTAGAAAAAATTAACAAATCAATCAATAAGGGAAAAGAAATTCTCTCAATGATTTGGCCAAGAATATACATAGTAGTTTTTTTTTCATTGATTGTATAGTCCCGTTACTAAGAAATTAAGACTAATTTACATGATGCCTTTCACAAACTCAGAATATCTCAAAGCCCAGCTGACTAAGTATTGTGTGAACATAGTTACTATTGTAACATGGCTGCCAGTTTTCATACAGCAGGGTCTCACAAAATCCTTGGCAAAAATGATGAGGCCCACAGCCAGGTAGATGTGCCGGGACCTAAAACTGTCATGGGCATTCCTGTGTAATTCATTCACCTCTATTTCAAAATCTTTTATGGGATGCAAACATCTCTGGCAAAGTCAACATTTGTTGAGGATGGTGATTGCCTCACATTTTTGTGATGTGAATGTTATTTGCCAATTATCAGTCCAGGTCTGGGTGTTGTGGTTCAGAAAGTGTGGTGCTAGAAAAGCACAGCTGGTCAGGTGGCATTCGAGGAGCAGGAGAGTCGACATCAGGAACGAAGAGCACATGCTCAAAGCATCGATTCTCCTGCTCTGCAGATGCTGCCTGACCAGCAGTGTTTTTCCAGCACCACACTTTTCAACTCTGATCTCCAGCATCTGCAGTCCTCATGTTTCCCAGGTCGGGATGTTGCCTAGGTCTTGGTGCACATGGGCACAGACTGCTTCAGTGTCTAAGGAGTCATGAATGATGCCAAACATTGTGTAATCATCAGCAAACATCCTCATTTCTGACCTTGAATTTGTTGGGGAGGTGATTAATGGAGCAGCTGAAGTTGGTTGGGCCGAGGGCATTACCATGTTCAATTCCTGCAGTGAGATTCTAGAGCTGAGATGATTGATCCCAATTCCCACAACCATTTTGCATTGCGTTAAGTGTAACATCAACTCGTAGAGAGTTTTTCCCTGATTTTCAATGATTTTTTCCAGGGCTCCTTTTGTGCCATGCATCTTGTTCCATTTCCGGTGTTTAAAACCATAATTATATAGTTAGTTTTAGATTGTCTTGCCACCTACCACAGAATGTTGTATAAGATAATGGTTCTGTAACAGTTAAAGTTGAAGTTGCATTAACTCTTGCCAACCTGATAATCTCACAGTTTTTGACCAGAGAATCAGTTAATCTTGCACAAGATCCCAATGAGGTAGATGTGATAAATCTGGCTCCTTGTAATTGTAATTATGCATAACTAAGTAACGTTAACTGTGCCTATTGCTGTCATGCCATAAACTGCATCATGTTATGCAAGGTAAGTGCCTCTTATTGTTAAGATTCTCCAGTGGTTTAACCTGTAACACTTGATAACTAGATAGGCTCTTAAACTTAAACACAGAATTTGATACAGCAAACTGTCCCACCCACAAGCCAACGGTGATTGCTACCCAGTGCACTCCACTGGTCACAGGCCTCCAGTCTGAAAGACAACCCTCCACCCTCATCCTCTGTCTTCTCCCTTTGAGTCAGTTCTGTCTCCAAATGGCTAGTTCTCCCTATATTCCATGAGATCTAACCTTACGAACCAGTCTCCCATGGGGAACTTTGTCAAATGTCTTACTGAAGTCCATAATGATCACTTCTACCACTCTGCCCTCATCAATCCTCTTTGTTATTTCTTCAAAAACTCAATCAAGTTTGTGAGACATGATTTCCCACGCACAAAGCCATGTTGACTATCCCTAATCAGTCCTTGCCTTTTCAAATACATGTACATCCTGTCCCTCAGGATTCCCTCCAACAACTTGTCCACCACTGACGTCAGGCTCACTGGTCTATAGTCCCCTTGCTTGTCCTTACCACCTTTCTTAAATAGTGGCACCACATTAGCCAACCACCAGTCTTCCGGCACCTCACCTGTGACTATCGATGATATAAATACCTTAGCAAGAGGCCCAGCAATCACTTTTCTGGCTTCCCACAGAGTTCTAGGGTGCACCTGATCAGGTCCTGGGGATTTATCCACTTTTACACATTTCAAGACATCCGGCACTTCCTCCTCACAAAGGAAAAAGGAATTTGTTTCTATACTGCAACCTTTTCTTTGAGGAAAAGGTCAAGGAGACTGCTAATCTTTGCTATGTTTCCCATGTCACCACTCAGACCAAATAGTGTCTGTCTTCCTGGTATTTTTTTTAATTAACCAAAATTGACAGTTAACAGTTCCTGCTCTATCTCCAGCAAATTGCTGCCTTCTTCTTAGGCTGAATGAATTTGGCTTCCTCTTGCATGTAGGTTCTGATGAGTATGAGATGAAAAGATTTAGCTTTATGCATCTCTTTTTAGTAATGTTAGGTTTCTTTTTATTTCCTCCTATCTTGTTCAGCTCTTTCTGTCCTGCTCTGGGGAATGATTTGAAATGCAGTCCAATTTTGTTAACAGGGTTGCAATTCTTAGCTGCTTAACTTTCTAAGTGGATAATGCCCTATAGTAAAGTCTCTCTTATATATATAATGCCTAATAAAACTTAACAATCCAAAACAGTATGAAGGACAAAACGTAAAAGTGTAATTAAGAAAAAGATAATAGATCCTCTTCTGGAGTTGTATGAGATATGAAACTTCTCTGAGGCCCAGTCCATAGGGAACCACTGACTTCAAATATTTCACTGAAGTTCTTGTGTATGGATTTCTGTGTATATATCAGGTATGACCATTTAAATGAAAGAAAGTGTTCCTCAATCTTCCATCCCATTTCCAGGCATCACAAGAATAAAGTCCATTTACAAGGGTCGCCCAGCAGAAATGCTCTTCCCCCCCATCCTTCTTTGACCAGAGACTTGGTGTGGGCAGGCATGAGGCTACGTTTGAGAGCCACTGTTACCCTCAAATTGTTAAATGCTGACTCTATAATCGTGAGAACAGACCAGAAACCTGCCTGAAAGGACATGAATCAAACCCGCTCCAGTCTCATCAAAGAAATAGTTACAGGTTTTCCTAAGCTTAACAGATCCACGCCACTTTTTACACAAGCATATCTTCATCACCAAGTGTCTGTGCCCAGAATAACCCCCAAATAAAATTAATGAGCTTGCTTTTACAAGGGTAAGAGAAGCTTAATATATAATCCCAAATATACTTCAACATTCAACTAAGGATATATTGAAAGCTAAATTGTATCATACCAATATTAATTTTTCAGAAAATGTTGGTTTGCATGAGTAGCAGCAGTTGGACGCAGCGGACTCTAATCAGGAAGCCATGCCTCCTTCTAACTGGGTCTCCCTGTTCATTTCTTCTGCCTTATGAAGGGACATGTAGCCATGGAGATGTTCCTGCTGTTGACAGTAGTGAAACTCAATAGAGGTGGAAGGTGAAGCTGTTCCTATACCCTCTTGCAGCTGGCATCAGGGGAGAGCTGCTGACTGTGAGCCAAGTGCTAGATAGGTAAAGGAACTTCCACAAATTTGGAGATGACCTACCAAACCCTGAGACGAAGTGCTGAGAGCAGCAGTCCACCATTTGGCCAAGGCACGGGCTCTTCAGTCTCATTCATCAGAGGTTTCCCAACTTGTCAGTATCACTGAAGGATGTCTTCACACTTTGTATTTGTCTCAGTGATCCTGGCAATTTGCTGTCAGCTCAGGAAACAGCCTCCATTTTAAGGAAATTGAACATTCAGTACCAAATGACTTCTTTGTGGCTTCTGAACATTGCTTGTTAGCAGATCCCCGGGGGCTCTCCACTCTTCTTCTTTCCCAGGCTGAAAAAGCAGGCAGAGAACTGGATCACATCAGGATCCCAGGTTATTCAAGTAAAACGCACCCCCTGTCAGTTACCATGAAGTGCCAGGCTATGCCTGTACAGGGAGTTGTATACCCTCCTTCTCTTAGACACCTCGGGGGGCAGAGACATAATTCCAAATGAAAAAGACCAAGGTCTGTACAGAAAGGAGAAAAACATACTTGAAGGGGAGGATATCGCCAATTGGATACAAAATTGGCCAGAAGGTCAGAAAAGAAAAGATGGTGATGGAGTGTCATTTTTTGGACTGGAGACCTGTGACCAACGGTGTGCTAGGTCCACTGCTTTTCATCATTTATATAAATGCTTTGGATGTGAATTATACGAGGCATGGTTATTAAGTTTGTGGATGACACCAAAATTGCGAGTGTAGCTGACAGCAAAGAAGTGTTACCTCAGAATATGAAAGGACCCTTAATCATGGTGGCCCAGTGGTTAGCACTGCTGTCTCACAGTGCTAGGGACCCAGGTTCAACCCCCCCGCCTTGGGTGACCGTCTGTGTGGAGTTTACACTTTCTCCCCATTTCTGGGTGGGTCTTCCCCCCACAACTCAAAGATGTGCAGGTTAGATGCACTGGCCATTCTAAATTGCCCATAGTGTTGCAAGATGTGTAGGTTAATTGCATTAGTCAAGGAAAATGTAAAGTAATAGGGTTAGGGTGCGATACTCTTTGGAGAGTTGGTGCAGACGTTTTGGGTCAAATGGCCTATTTCCACACTGTACGGATGGGCCAATGGTCAAAGGAATGGTAGATGGAGTTTAGATTAGATAAATATGAGGTGTTGCATTTTGGTAAAGCTTATACTGTTAGCAGAAGGTCCCTGGAGACTGTTGCCAAACAAAGAGACCTAGGGGTGCAGGTGCATAATTCCTTGAAAATGGAGTCAGAGGTAGGCAGAGTGACATTTGGCATTCTTGCCTTGAGTGGTCATGGCATTGAGTATTGGAGTTGGGATGTCAAGTTGCCATTGTATAGGATGTTGGTGACATTACGTTTGGAATACTGTGTACAATTCTGGCTGCCCTTTTAAAGGAAGGATGTTGTTAAACTTGAGAGGGTGCAGGATATATTTACAAGGATGTTGCCAGGGCTGGAGGGTTTGAGCTGTAGGGAGAGGTTGAATAGGATAGAGCATTTTTCCCATGGCATGTCAAAGACTGAGGGGTCACCTCATAGACACTTATAAAATCGTGAGGGCCATGGATAGCCAAGGTCTTTTACCCAGAGTAGGGGAGTCCAAAACTAGAGGGCATAGGTTTAAGGTGAGAGGAGAAGGGTTAGAAAAGGACCTGAGAAGGCAACTTTTTCACACAGAGGGTGGTTAGTGTACGGAATGAGCTGCCAGAGGAAGTGGTGGAGACTGGTACCAATTACAACATTTGAAAGACATCTGGATGGGTACATGAATAGGAAGGGTTTAGAGGAATATGGGCTAGGTGCTCGCAAATGGGACAAGGTCAGATTGGGATGCCTGGTAGGCATGGATGAATTTCACTGAAAGGTACGTTTCCATTCTATGTGTCTTTATGACTCTATGTCTCAATATTACAGTGTGTGCCACACTGCAGAACTGTGCCATATGTCTGTGTGTGAAGAGGTGAGTGAACAAAGCAATAAAGGGTGAACACTGAAGGACATGAGCCCAAGAAACATTCAGTTGGTGTATTCAGATTACACTCTATCTATTGTATCCTTGCCCAGATTTCTTTGCTTTCAGGATGTACTGCGGGAGTACACAGAGTGTCGACCATTAGTGAGGCAAGGTCAGGCCATGGTTTTCCTTCAGATCATTTTAATGATTTCAAAAATTTGTGAGGCACAACCGAATTTGTGAGACAAGCTCCCAGATAGTAGAAAAGTTCTAATTCTATATATTTGTTTTTAAAGCAATGGACTGTTGAAACGTTATTGAGATGGAGTGGAATAAATATTGCCACTTCAGAAAATGCCACCTTCATCATTTTGTGTAGTAATTTGATTTTTTCAATCAAATAGAATAACTTTACTTGACATATAATGTACTACAGTAGACCATAATCTCAACAGAGTAGCCACATACATGATATATTTGACTTGTTCTGCCAAGGAGTGTGTGCAGGGCCCTTTGAATTAACATCCTCTTCTGTGAATTATCATTGCTGTCTTGCTGTATCTAGTGGGATGTGAGCTGAATATGTGCATGCAGCCACGTACACAGATCCATATACGTCGTTCCTCAGACAGGTTCTTTTGAGATGCCAGCCTACAAGCTGCAGAGATAACTTGCATATTTGAAAGAACCTTCACTAACCCTATAGGCTTTTCTATGCTTTTCATGTTTCAGAATTCAACCAGTGAGAGCCCATAGTGACCTGCTCTTTCCAGTCTGTTTAAAGTGGACATCTGCCACCTAGAAACCTGACACATCCCCAGAGGAAGAGGGATGAATAAACTATTGAATCCAAGACTCTACAAAACTAACCAATTCTGGTGAAGATCTTTCACTTGCTGCATGGAAGCGTAAATAATTTTGAATTCTAATCATACTCCCTTCTTGCTATTTGCTAGACAGGAAGAAGATGGACCACTAAGGAAAGATGGTGATGGAGCAGGAATGTCATTGGAATAGTAGTTGAGAGATTCAATGCAACTGCTGGAGTTTAAATTCAATTCATAAATGGAATTAATGTAATTGTGACAATAAAACCAGTGCCAATTGCTGTAAAAACCCATCTAGTTCACTAATATCATTCAGGAAAGAAGATCTGCTATCCTTACCTGTTCTGGCCTACATGTGTTGGCTTTAAAATGCCGTCTGGTATGGCCGTTAGCAAGCCATTCAGTTCAAGAGGTAATTATGGACTGGCAGCACATGCTGTCAGCTATGCCCACTTCCCATCGAAGAATTATTAAAAATCTGAACTCAGTTATCTCTACTGGGTAGGCTGTGGATGGAAACCATGAAGGGGCAAGTCTACCAAGTGTCACAAGTGAAGACGCAAAGTGATTCCCAGCATCCTTTAAGGAATACCACTGCTGTACTGTAACCAGATCAGCTTAGCAACATCCCTGTACGACTGAAGAACTACAGACCGCAGATTGTAAATGTAACACTACAGCTTCTGGAAAGTGTTTTGACAAGAGGCTATTTGATTCTGAAAGCTTGGTGCTTTGTATTACTGTAATGACTTTGTACTGTTAATGGAACAAGAAATCTCTTGGCATTAAAAATAAATTGTCAAAGCTAACCCTCTAGTTGCACAGTCACACAGACCTACAGATTCAGTTTCTCTTTTGAAATATTAGACTAAAAGGTGATTTGTTAGCCCCTCACATACAGAGTCATGTGAAGTAGCATTTCCTTGCAGTCCCAACACTGTACCTGGCTCTCCGTTGTAAATTGTGAGGTGATCAGAGGCTGCTGCTGCTGGGAATAGGTGAGAGATAATATTGTCCCGCTTTGACTTGGATTGAAGGAAAACAAAGATGTACAAAGGGACGACCTCCTGTTTGTGGACCTGCATGAGGAAATTATATGTTGTTAAAAACCAAAAGAACTGCACATGCTGTCAATCCGAAACGATAACAGAAGTTGCTGGAAAAAGCTCAGCAGCTCCGGCAGCAGCTTTGAAGAGAAATCAGAGTTAACATTTTGGGTCCAGTGACCCTTCCTTAGTACTGATAATAGCTCGGTAAGTGTCAGTTTCTGTGCAGACAATAGGATGGGGGGAGTGAGTACGGAGTAAATGATAGGTGGGGATCGAGCCGAAAGAGAGAGAAGAACAGTTGGACAGACAAAGGAGTGGATAACGATCTGGCTAATGTTTGGGCATGACATGATGTCAAACTTGCCTTCCGTCGTTTTCGCCTCCGTGCCCATTTCTTTGGACAAGCGTCGTCTCCACGTTCCATAGACCCCTCTGTCTGGCTCCAACGCTCTCCCTCCACCTGGACCCCTCCCTCTGGCCTTTTACCTGCACTCGATCTGTTCATTGAGAACTGTCGACATGACATTGGTCGCCTCAATTTCTCTACTGCCACCTCACCCAATCCAACCTAACTCCCTCCAGACTGACTTCACTCCATGCTCGTATATCCAACCCTGACTTTGTTATTAAACCTGCTGATAAGGGTGGCACTCTTGTAGCCTGGTGTACTGACCTCTACATTGCAGATGCTGGGCGCCAGCTGTCAGATACCTCACACGATCTCCCCCGGACCATGACCCCACCATTGCACATCAAGCCATTTATCAACTGCAGTCGTTGACCTCATTTCATCTGGCAATCTCCCCCACCCCTCCCACTGCCTCCGAGCTGATAGTCTCCCTGCCCAGAACAGCGCACTTCTACCTCCTTCCGAAAACTCACAAACAGTACTGCCTGGGCAGCCCCATTGTTTCAGCCTGATCCTGCCCCGCAGAACATAATTCTCCAACCTTGACTCAGTCTTTGCTCCCCTGGTCCAATCCCTGCCCACATACATCCATGATTCCACCAATGCTTTAGTTTTGGAATTTCTAGATTGCAGGTTCCAGCCCCCTCCTGTTTACCGTGGACGCGCAATCCCTTTACACATCCATCCCCCAGCAGGATAGTCTCAGGGCTCTCCGCTTCTTCCTGGAGCAAAAGTCTGAACCGTTCCCCCCCCCCCCCACCACCCTCCTCCACTTGGCCGAGCTCGTCCTCACCCTCAACAACGTCTCTTGAACTTCCCTCATTTTCTTCAGGTCAGAGAGGTGGCCATTGCTACTCGCATGGGCCCATTCAGGCCTGTCTCTGTGTGGGATACGTGGAACATTTCTTGTTCCAGTTCTATTCCAGAACACACCCACACCTCTTTCTCTGATATGTCGATGACATCATTGGTGCTGCTTCCCTCTCTTGTCCACAATTGGAAAAGTTCAGCGACTTTGCTTCCAATTTCCACCTCACCCTCACTTTCACCTGGTCTATCTCTGACTCCTCCCTGCTCTTCCGCGACATCTCTGTTTCCATTTCTGGGGATAGACTGGCCACTAAAATCCACTATAAACCCACTGATTCCCATGGCTATCTGGACTTTCCATCCTCACACTCTGCTCCCTGCAACGACTCCATTCCATTCTCCCAGTTCCCCCATCTCTGTCACATATGTTTCGATGAATATTGTTATCCATTAACATTATCGTACGACAAAGGAACCTCTGAAATGTTCACCTTTTTCCTCAACCAAAGGTTCCCCAGCACTATTTCCGACAGGGCCATCAATCAGGTCCAACTCATCTCCTGCACTTCTGCCCTCATCCCTTCCCCTTGTCCTTATCTACCATCCCAATAGCATCCACATTTAGGACATCATCAGCTGCCATTTCCACCCCCTCCAATGAGATGCCACCTCAAGACAAATATTCCCCTCCCCTCCCTTGTCCGTCTTACACAGGGACCATTCCATCTGGGCCACACCGATCCGCTGTTTCTTCACTCCCAACAACACCACACCCCACACCCCAACAGCCCCACGGCACTTTCTCCTGCCAAAGGTGAAACACCTGCCAATTTAGCCTCCTCAGTATCCGAGGTCCCAAACGTATCTTCCAGGTGAAGCAGCGCTTTACCTGCACTTCCTCACAATCTAGTCTACTGTATTCGCTGCTCACAATGTGATCTCCTCTATATTGGGGAAACAAAGTATAGACTGGGTGACTGCTTCACCGAACATCTACGTTCTGCCTGGTAAAAAGATCCTGAGCTTCCAGTTGCTTGCTACTTTAACACACCACCCTGTTTCCTGGCTGACATCCCTGTCTCATGCTTCACTGTCTACTCCAGTGAAGCTCAGCACAAGCTGGAAGAACAAAACCTCATTTTCCACTTGGGGACCCTGCAGCCCTCTGGACTCAATATTGAATTCAATAATTTTAGGGCCTGAACTCTCCCATGTCCTCGGGTGCTACCACACAAACTAGGCCTTGTTATCACAATCTGTCTTTTCACACGACCTATTGTTAGCCACTAACAGTCTCCGTTAACAGCTATTCACCCTCCCAGCCAGATCGTTATGCCTTAATCTGTCTAATTATTCTTCTCCCTCTTTGAGCTCTATCCCTACTTATCATTTGCTCTTTGTCCCCTCCTCCCCACTCTATCTTCTGCATATAAACCGACATTTTCCTAGCTATAATCGGTCTTGAGGAAATATCACCGGATCCGAAATATTAATTCTGATTTCTCTTCACAGATGCTGCCAGACCTGCTGAGCTTTTCCAGCAACATCTGTTTTTGTTTCAGTTATAAATTGTTCCCTGAGTCGACCCGGGAGAGGAAAGAAGCTTCCCAGTTTGCTGACAAGAGTTGGATTGTCATCTGTTCGGATGTTTGTCATCACTCTGCTAAACCTCTCGAACCTGAAATTAATATTACAATTGACTGGAAAATGTATATACTCCTGGAAACACTGGAGCTGTGTTTTGCATGAGGTATTAGCTGATGCCTCAGACAATAGCTAATCTCATGGCAATATGTGAAAAGGAGTTATAGAAGATCTCCCCACTTTTCTGGGGAGTAATTATCCTTTCATTAACTCTTTGTTGAAGTAAAGTCAGTGGTGGCAGACTCTGTCCTGTATGTGAGCCAACTATTGCTCTTAATGTGTGAGCCTGACAGTGAACTGCATAACACTGCTTCTGAGTGAAAATTTAGGTTTTCTCAGATTACAGTGGTTGTCAATTCTCCAGCACAGATGAATGACTAACTACTGTAATGTGCAGATTCTGAATTAATCAATTTTTGTTTTGAATAGAGGTGTAACGTATCTTAAACCTCTTGTATGCCACTACTCCTGTATCTGAAGATGCTGGGAAGATTATCGCCAAACTCTGTAATATTCCTACCCTTACATCCCTTGGTCAGCTGGACTCCCCTCCTTGCATCCCATCCGGATCAGGAGACCTTTCTACTCTGAGTTGCTCCAACAATTTAAGGACCTTGTGTTTGTCTATTTCTATCCCATCCAATTTCTCTACCCCTCCTCCTTTACTCTGGTAAAGTCAACATTTGTTACCTCTGTCACTACTAACTTTGTTGAAAAACTTGATGTGCTTAGAGTTGCTTCAGGCAGTACAATGAAGAGATTATCACAGTAAAACACAGGGGTCATTTTCTGCAAGATAATGTAAGGTGGGGTTCCTCATTGTGTCTTAGTGAGCCATGCTACTGTTTGTACCCAAAGAATTAATGTAATCAATGTCAGGCTGTTGAGACAGTATTATGAGAATAAATGATTTCCCCCTTGATTATCCTCTACTCTTTATAGATTTCCACAACATCTTGAGATTGAAAACTTGTCTGACTTTTCCTTCCCTTGACCTCAATGTACTGAGACCAATGTTTATGTCTCCAATTCCTTGTTAATTGTGAGGTAATATAATTTGTTGTCTTTCTCAGCCTGAATGATGGGGGCATTTATTAAGTTAAAAACTAACGAGAAAGCGAGTGTGTTGTTTATTCCTATACTCAGAAAAGAAATCCTTGAATTGAAGTTCTTGGGACGAGGCATGGAGGAATTGGATGGGATAGAAATATTGTGGAGGGGCTGGTGTTGGACTGGGGTGGACAATGTTAAAAACACACAACACCAGGTTATAGTCCAACAGGTTTATTTGGAAGTACAAGCTTTCAGAGCACTGCTCCTTCATCAGGTAGCTGTGAATGAGGATGTCCTTAAATTGTTGGCAGCACTCAAATTAGGGGGTGGAGCAGTGGCTCAGTGGTTAGCACTGCCACCTCACAGCACCAGGGACCTGGGTTCAATTCTACCCTCAGGTGACTGTCTGTGTGGAGTTTGCAAGTTCTCCCCGTGTCTGCATGGGTTTCCTCCCACACTCCAAAGATATGCAGTTAGGTGGATTGGCCATGCTAAATTGCCCAAAGTGTCCAGGTTGGGTGGATTAGCCATGGGAAATGTAGGGTGACAGGGATAAAGTAGGGCTTAGGATGTTCTTTGGATAGTTGGCACAGACTCAATGGATCAAATGGCCTGCTTCCAGGTTGTAGGGTTTCTATAACTGCATGTCTCAATAAAAGTTCAGAAATTTTAAATGTGTTTTCTCTCTATTTGGATTTTTAATCTTGAATTTTTCATGGCCAGCACTAATGGGGAGGACTGTGGAGCAGGAGATTGTTGATCTCGATGGGAATTCTATGAATCAATGTCCAGAGAAACTGTTATGAGGATGTGATATCTGAAATATTAATTTAGGCAAACATACAGCATACATTCTGAAAGAGCACTTTTCACATAAAGGACAATGGCTTTGGAAGCAAAAATGTTGCATTTACATGGAACATACCAGGAGCACAAGTTGGACCCATTCTGCCATTCAGTAAGATCATCTGTTTGTCATTTGAATTCAATGATCTAGCGATGTCTATAACCTTTGATTTCCTTGTTGAACAAGAATCTCCCTCCACCTTAAATATATTCAATGATTCTGTTTCCCTCACTTTCTGAAGCAGAGGGATCGAAAGTCACACAACCCTCTGAGAGAAAAACATCTCCTCATCCTTATCCTGAAAGGATTACCCTTAATTTTAAAACAGTACCCAGTAGATTTGGACTCATCCACATGAGGAAACAACAACTCCACTTCCACTTTGTCAAGACTGTTCACAATCTTATACACTTTCGACAAATCACCTCTCGCTCCTCTGAATTCCAGTGAAAGCAAACCCAGCCTGTCAAATCTGTCTTCAGAAGACAACCTACACATTCTAGGTATCAATTTGAAAACCTCATCTCTACTGCCTTCAACATATTTACATCATTCCTTAAATGAGGAAACTAAAACTGCACACAGCATTTGAGATGAGTCTTGCCAATGCCCGTAGAACGAAAGCATAACATCCTTACATCATTCTACACCTCAGAACTCTACATTTAACTAATAATTGGCTTTTTTATTCTTACTGCCAAAGTGAGCCCCACATTCCCCTATTAAACACCATCTGCCAGATTTTTGCCTTCTCATTCCATCTGCATTTTGGTTTGTAAATTCCTTCTGTCCACTTCACGATATATTTTATAGTCTAGTTTGTCTCATCCATCCTTCAACACCCTTTATCTAAACCATTGATACAAATTAGAAAAAAACTGAAATCTGAGCAGAGACCCCAGAATCATTCCACTTTCCACATACTGCAAATCAGAAAGGTCCAATTCTTGCATATTCTCTTTATTCTGCCAGGCAGCCGATCTGTGTCCATGTTAGCTGGTTATCCCCGTATCATGAGCTCCTACTTTGTGCATTAAGCTTTTATGTGGACCCTTGCCAAATGACCCCTGGAAGTCCAAGTACAGTACTTCTACAGGAACTACCTGTTCCACCAGCTTCCCCTTATCCAAAACACATGTTATGGCTTGGTTGGAGTCACCAAAGTACAACAATTACAGAAAAATTTCACAGGGCTACATTTGAAGATTAAAAATGATAGTTTGAATACGTTCATTCAGAAAGGACTTGCCTCATTAAAATTTGTAAATTGATAACTGTATCATGGCTCAGTGGTTAGTACTGCTGCCTCACAGCACCAGGGACCCAGGTTTGATACCATCCTCAGGCGACTGCCTGCGTCGAGTTTGCACATCCTCCCCGTATATGTGTGGATTTCCTCCAGGTACTCCGGTTTTCTCCCATAGTCGAAAGTTGTGGAGGTAAGGTAGATTGACCATGTAAAATTGCCCATAGTGTTCAGGGATGTGTAGATTAGGTGCATTAGTCAGGGGTAAATGTAGAGTAATAGGGGAACAGGTCTGAGTGGGAGAGGGTCAGTGTGGACTTGCGGAGCCAAAATGGCCTGTATCCACACTGTAGGGATTCTGGGATTCTGTGAAGGTCTCATCACTAGAAAGTGCAGGAACCCAAAGGAAAATTCTGAATTCTGGCCACTATCTCCAATCAAAGTTTTCTCAATCAGTCATAAATGATGAAAGACCAAACCACTGTACCTAAAGTTAGTTTGGCTAGTTTGATGCAGTGCAACATTTGGGAAAATCAGTGATGTCGTTTTCCGAATTCAGCTGTTATGCCCTGCAAAGTTTGACCTTTTTTAAAGTTTGGAGGGATTTGTGTGTGTCTAATCATCACTGTGTATGCATGTGTTAATTTTCAAGAAGGATTTTTTATTGTTAGTTACTCATTTTAAATCTTTTGTTCACAATCTTTGCTTTAGCAAGATTTTTGTTGAATAGACTAGCTCTATAATTGTTAATTAAAGGAACCTAGCTGACTTGTTTCTGCTTCTGATCTATATACAGTCTAATGTTTTTACTTGACAATATCACTTTCCTTTTAAAATTCAGACTTTGTTATTGACCAGTGGAGGAGTTGGACAAGGTAAGAAGTCAGTGTACCCTCCTAACTGAGCTCCAACAAGCCAATGAAGTCTGAGTTCCATCACTAATCATATCAGTTCTGTTGTTCATTCACTTCCCTCATGCTGTTGGACTCAGTTGTCTGGTCGCTCCCTCTCCACACATCAACACAATGAAGTAACCAACTTACAGAAGGTTGAGGGGAATCGACATTTCGGGCAAAAGCCCTTCATTCCTGACGATGGGATTTTTGCCTGAAATGTCGATTCTCCTGCTCCTTCGATGCTGCCTGACCTGCTGTGCTTTTCCAGCACCACACTCTGGACTCTGATCTCCAGCATCTGCAGTCCTCACTTTCTCCAACTTACAGGAAGTGACAAGTTAAAGAACAAGCAACAAAGGATGGAAATAGGGCAAAAGAATTGAAGAATGTAACCATGTTTCTTTCAAGATGATTAAGATTGAGAGCATTTCTTTGAGTTACTTAGAACTGGAGTATAGGTAGGTGGTTGGTGTTTGCAAACTTGATATATGCAAACAAATTTAAGTAACCCATTAAACTTTGAAATGACTGGAGCAGAGTCTGGTTTAAATGGAACGGCACTTCAGCACAGGATACAACAGCTTTCTACGGCTTACCACAAACTGATTGAACCTTCACAATGATTTGAAATAGAAATTTGGCATTGCATAAGGCTGGGTTTTCACAAAACTGGGTTTTCCAGAAGATTCAGATTCACATCTTGCCAACAAAAATATATCAGACTAGAAACTAGATGGAGAGATTGCAAGAAGAACTTAAATTAAAATATCCTTTCAGAGCTGAAGACACAAGATTGCTTCAGCATTGACAGAATGATAAAGCAAAACACATCTTTAGGAGAGAGAGATACAGTGTAACAAAATAAATGCATCTAACACCCATATGGGCCAGAACTGTGTTTGAAAGCTACAGTGAGTCAAAGTTGGAAAATGTGTGGTTTCCTTGAAAGACCAATAATGTGATTGTGAGGATGGAGGCGATCTGGAAGAAGTGCAGGTCACACAGTACTGTTTGGTGACATCACATGCATGTACCAAGATCGTGTCTTCCCTGAAAGCTTACCAAATTAGATTAGATTCCTTACAGTGCAGAAACAGTTCACACCAACCCTCCGCAGAGTAACCCACCCAGACCCATTTCCCTCTGACTAATGCACCTAACACTACATGCAATTTAACATGGCCAACTCACCTAACCTGCACATCTTTGGACTGTGGGAGGAAACCAGAGCACCCGAAGGAAACCCATGCAGACACGGGGAGAATGTGCAAACTCCACACAGACAGTCACCCAAGGTTGAAATCGAACCTGGGACCCTGGTGCTGTGAGGCAGCAGTGCTAACCACTGAGCCACCATGCCGCCCCAAATGAGGAACATATTGAGAAGTGGAATTCCTCCATTATAGCCTCTGGTTCCTACTCTTCATTTTTAGGCAGTGGAAACACTCTTTTCATTTTAACTTCATGGGCTGCCACAAACTCACTCGTGAAAGTGATGCAATCAAAAGCCCGAATCCATCTCAGGGAGTGTCAATGCATGCTCAGTACTTGCAGCATCTTTCTTAACTGCTAATGGGAAAATATTCCTGGGATGAAGGTGTTAGCTAAAGAGGAAAGAACAAAGAACAAAAAAACAAAGAACATTACAGCATAGGAATAGGCCCTTCGGCCCTCCAAGCCTGTGCCAATCCATATCCTCTACCTAAACCTTTTTGCCTATTTTCTAAGGATCCTCATCCCTTTGCTCCCTGCCCATTCATGTTTCTGTCTAGATATATCTTAAATGATGCTATCATTCCGGCCCCTACCAGCTCCGCTGGCAATGCGTTCCAAACACCCACCACCCTCTATGTGAAGAACTTTTTCCCCGTGACTGTGTGGGTTTCCTCCGGGTGCTCCGGTTTCCTCCCACAGACCAAAGATGTAGAGGGCAGGTGTATTGGCCATGCTAGATTGCCCATTAGTTAGAGGGAAATGGGTCTGGGTAGGTTACTCTTCGGAGGGTCGGTGTGGACTTGTTGGGTCGAAGGGTCTGTTTCCACACTGTAGGGAATCTAATCTAATCCAATCTAATCTAATCTCCCCTAAACTTCTCCCCCCTCACTTTGAACTCATGACCCCTAGTAATTGAGTCCTCCATTCTGGGAAAAAGTTTCTTGCTATCCACAGAGGTTTAACTTGCACCTTTACACATTTGAGTTTGGAAGGATGAGAGGTAATCATATTGAAGAAAGGGGGAGGTGATGGCCTAGCGATATTATTGCTGGACTGTTAATCTAGAGACCCAGGTAATGTTCTGGGGGCCAGGTTCGAATCCTGTCATGACAGACGGTAGAATTTAAATTCAGTAAGAAAGAAAATTGGAATTAAGAATCTAATGATGATCGTTTGAAACACCAACCTGGTTCACTAATGCCCTCTGGGGAAGGATATCTGTTATCCTTACCTGGTCTGACCGACGTGCGACTCCAGATCCACTGCAATGTGATTGACTCTTAACTGCCTTCTGGACAATTAGGGATGGGCAATAAATGCTGCCTAGCCAGCAACACCCTCATCGCATGAATGAATAAGGAAAAAAAAATTATCCTTGTGGAGTTGATACTTTGAGGATATTTCCCCTTGCGTGGAGTCTGGAAATAAGGGAAAAATACAGTGTAATAAGGTCAAAATCCTGTAGTGCCCTCCCTAATGGAATTTTAGGTCTACCTACAGCACATGGAGTGCAGAAGTTCAAGAAGGCAGCTCACCACCATCTTCTCAACAGCAATTAGGGACTGGCAATTAATGCTGGCCACAAGTGAACAAAACAAAATTTAAAACATAAGAGGCTCAGTTTTAACAGTAGGTTGAGGAGATTTATTTTTCTCAGAGGTTCATTCGTCTGAGGAATTTTCTTTCCCAGAGCAGCTATGGGTCATTACATATATTAAACATTTGGGACAACATGGTGGCTCAGTGGTTAGCACTGCTGCCTCACAGCACCAGGGACCTGGATTCCATTCCACCTTGGGTGACTGCCTATGTGGAGTTTGCACATTCTCCCCATGTCTGTGGGTTTCCTCCCACAATCCAAAGATGTGCAGGTCAGGAGAATTGGCCGTGCTATATTGCCCATAGTGATAGGTGCATTAGTCAGGGGTAAATATAGGTTAGGGGAATGGGTCTGGATGGGTTACTCCTTGGAGGGTCAGTGTGGACTTGTTGGGCCAAAGGGCCTGTTGCCATACTGTAGGGAATCCAGTCTAGTCATTAAGGTTGATAGATTTTTGATTAACAAGGGAGCCAAGGGGTTATGAGGTACAGACAGGGGAATGGAGTTATGGCCACATTCAGACAGCCATGAAGTTATCAAATGGTGGAGCAAGTTTATGGGGCTGTAAACTTCTATGCCATTTCATGCAGTGACCTCTTTCTGCAGTGCTGCTGTAGAGCTAAAACAAAGAGATGGAAGAACTAGCAACAGTTATATTGTTGAAAGAGTACCTTAAAGAGAGAGCAATTTCCAATCTTGTTGCACCATCTGCCATGGGAAGATGGGGTTTTGGTTTGTGCCTGTAATTTTCCAATGTTAAAATTCGTAATCTCCCCTTGTTTCAACAAATTGGATTAGAAACTGGTTTTCTGTAAGAAGGCAGCGAGTGGTGGTGGATGGAAAATATTCAGCCTGGAGTCCAGTTACTAGTGGTGTGCCACAAGGAACTGCTTTGGGACCACTGCTGTTTGTCATTTTTATAAATTACTTAGACGTACGCTTAGGTGGATTGGTTAGTAAATCTAGAGATGACACTAAACTCAGTGGAGTAGTGGACAATGTGGAAAAATGTTGCAGGGAGACTTGGACAAGCTGCAGAATTGGGCTGAGAGGTAGCAAATGGAGTTCAATGCAGATAAATGTGTGGTGATTCACTTTGGGAAGAATAACAGGAAGGTAGAATCCTGGGTCAATGGAAAGATTCTAGGCAGTGTAGACGTGCAGAGGGATCTTGGAGTCCATTGTCATAGATCCCTGCAAGTTGCCACCCAGGTTGATAGTGCTGTTAAGAAGGCATACGGTGTGTTAGGTTTTATTGGTAGAGGGATTGAGTTCCGGAGCTGTAATGTCATGCTGCAATTATATAAAACGCTAGTGTGGCTGCACTTGGAATATTGCGTACCATATTTAGGAATATGGTATGCCCCATTACAGGAAGGATGTGGAAACATTGGAAAAGGCACAGAGGAGATTTACCAGGATGTTGCCAGATCTGGAGGGAAGGTCTTATGAGGAAAGGCTGAGAGACTTGGATCTGTTCTCATTGGAAAGAAGAAGGCTAAGAGGGGATTTAATAAACATACAAAATCTTCAGAGGATTAGATAGGGTAAACAGTGAAAGTCGTTTTCCCAGTATGATGATGTCAGCTTGTACGCGAGGGCATAACTACAAATTGAAGAGCGATAGATTTAAGACAGGTGTCAGAGGCAGGTTCTTTACTCAGAGAGTAGTATGCCAATGTAGTTAACTCAGCCACATTAGGGAGATTTAAACAATCCTTGGATAAGCACATGGATGATGATAGGATAGTGTAGGAGGATGGACTGAGATTAGTTCACAGGTCGGCGCAACATCAAGGGCCGAAGGGCCTGTTCTGCACTGCATTCTTCTATGTTCGAAATAGAGGCACTGGGCATGTTGAAATTAACCTACATAATCTGCATGAAACAGAAAGATTATGAATCAGTAATTGATCATACACTGCACTCGTTTTTACTTTGCATTGACTTTGAAAATTATTGAGCAGATTTTTAATGTCAAACTAAGTAGAAGGAACAAGACTAGCAAAGAGGTCTCCACATAGACCCTGTGAACTATCATTTCTGTGAGCCCCAGTCAAAAGACAATCAAGAGCCTGAAACTTTGGCTGCTGATTCACGACAGTTTCGTGAAATTGGCATGGACTGATTTGATCAGCTCAGCAATCACCACTATTGGCTAATGTCACCCGGAAACCACTTTAGAGGAAGTCAATGAGTGGCTAGATTCTGACTCTTTGTTTGCCCTCATGGCTTCTGAGAATTGCTGTGATATCCTTCTGAGGAAATAGTCTTTAGGGCATCCAGCCTCTGTGTGTTGTTGCAATCCTAAACTGAGGGGTTAACAATAATTGAAGTAAAGGCAGCAGCTGTGCTTTAGATTGTTCCTTAAAGTATCTAATTCTTCTTGGCAGTTCAAAATTTAAATAGGCCTAGAATGATAATCATAACTTTCCAGTTAAGCCTGTACATGATGAATCGGTTGAGTTCATGTGATGCATTGATCCAGGTTGAAGAAAGTAGCACTGTATTTTACATTGTGGACTGTATGTCTCAGGCTGGCATAGTCAACAAACAGCTCCAAAAACACCTGCAACTGCGTTGGTGTTTACACTCCAATTGATGCTGTTAGCCACAGTGCTTTGATGAAGGCCACTTCCTTTCACCTCACTACACACAATAATACTTATTTAAAGTACAATACAACAAAAACAGCTGTGATCGATCCAGAGCCAGCTTTTACAAGCATGTATTTCAAGTTTATTAACACATCTTGAACCTATGTGAGTTGAACAGTTGAAAATAATTGATACCACAACTAATAAATTGCAATCTGACTATTCTCATTTATGCAGTGCAGAAAGCATTTTACTGGTGCCCGAAGCAGTGACAGGTTATGTGATTCGGTGACATTGCTCTACTGTACAGTTGACACGATGTGAACTACTGTAGCTAAAAATATCATAGACTAGGCTCTGCAGCTGTGTAAATAACACAGCCACAATTTAAACTCTGTAAGAATAAAGGTTTTATTTCAAATTTAATTTGGAGCAGTTGATATATTAGCATAAACATGCACATGGATACAATAAAAGCAGCAACTTGTAATTATAGAATGCCTTAACGTAGTAAAACATTGTGCAGTATTCCAAAGCAGCATTATCACACAAAATTTGACACCATGTTACAAAAGATGACCAAGAGCTTGTTTGAAAACGTGGGTTTAAAGGAGTGGTCTGAATTAGGAAATGGTGCTGGACAGACAGATGGAGACAGAATTACAGAACCTAGGACCTTGGCACAACCACCAAGTGTGGAGAGATTAAAACTGCAGATGCTCAAAAGGCCAGAATTGGAGGAGTTTCAATACTTTGGATGTTTCGAGGACTGGAGGAGATGATCGACACTGAGACAGAAGAGTCAAAGGAGGGGTTTGAAAACAAAGTCAAGAATTTTCAAACTGAGGTGTTGTTTAGCCAATGTGGGGCTGCCAGTGCAGAGGGGATAGATAAATAGTACCTACGGCAATTTAAGGCAAATCCGGCAGAGTTTTGGAAAATCTAAGATTTGTGGAGGATAAGATAGGGGAAATCAACTAGGAGTGCATTGGATTAATTAGGTCCAGAGGTAACAAAGGCATAATTGAGTGTTTAAGACAAAAAAACTGCAGATGCTGGAATCTAAAGTAAACAGGCCGGAGGCTGGAAGAATGATGTGTAAGAAGGGTTGAAGAAGGGTTACACCTGAAACATTGACTTCTTCACCTCCTGATGCTGCCTGGTTTGCTGTGTTCTTCCCACTTCCTGCCTGTCTATTATAGATGAGGGTTTCAGCAGCAGATGAACTGAGTCAGGATGAGAATTGAATGGATACAGAGTTGGAAATAAGCAAGACATTTCAAATGAAGTGTGTCGTCCAAAGTGTTGACCTGCTTTTCTGTTTCAGATGCTGACTGGCCTGCAGTGATTTCTGGCTTTAACGGATTTTTGCAACAATTCTGGCTACAGTAAACTATAGTTCTCCTTCCTCCACTCCTCTCTGTTAAACAGAAGCCAGAACACCTGAATGATTTGATACTGTACTTCCAAAAAAGATGTTTACTTTAAGCGCCTGTTTCTGTTAGCACCCTGTATTTAATTGGCACATCCTTCAGACTGTTTGGTTTCTAGGCTGTTGTGGGGAACAAAAACGTATTAATTAGCCATATTTTATGTAGGTGTAACTTGCTGATTCGTATACTCTGGAGACCCAAAGCCATAGTGGAACACAAGCTGAAGAAAACATACAGGTAATTATAAATGGGAAACCGTGTGAGTAATGTGCACCAGAATTAGTTTAGGCATGATACAATGTCATCTGCTTAAAATAATCTCGAAGTGAATTATACAGAATTGATATGCACCTTCCTGTGATTTATTATTATCTACAAGATCAATGAATACATCAAAAGTTTGAACACGTTTTACAAGTCTGGTATGCAGATGCACTAAAAATGAATATCTCCCGTTGATTTTGTTTGAACTAAGTTGGTCATTTCTTTTCTAAAGGTGTACTGTTTCCTTCTTAGTCTTTCCCCAGGCAGTGGTTCACACTGCATTGGAGTGAACTTTTCATGCTTCACCCAGTCCCTGTTTCTACTATGTAAGTGTGGGCCATAGTCTGTCAATAGGTTTTTCAGAGGCATCCATAGAAACGTAGGTAGTTATTTAATAGTTAATTAGGGAAGTCTTGGTGACAATCTTCCTCTCCAGCTGGAGGCTACAGGCCTGATTTTAACCTTTTATATGTAGATGGGTTTTGAATGAGTTAAAACTTCCCCCCACCAAGGGCAAAAGCTGCTGCAATGGAGATAAACTCAGTCCAAAGATGTGGAGGTCAGGTGGATTAGATTCCCTACAGTGTGGAAATAGTCCCTTCGGCCCAACCAGTCCACACTGACCCTCCGAAGAGTAAACCACCAGTCCCATTTCCCTCTCATCAATGCACCTAACACTATGGGTAATTTAGCATGGCCAATTCACCTGACCTGCACATCTTTGGACTGTGGGAGGAAACCGGAGGAAACCCATGCAGACACAGGGAGAATGTGCAAACTCCACACAGACAGTCACCCAAGGCTGGAATCAAACCTGGGACCCTAGTGCTATGAGGCAGCAGTGCTAACCACTGAGCCACCATGCCGCCCTAATGCCAAAATGTCCATAGTGTCCAGGGATGTGCAGGCTAGGAGGAGTAGTCATGGCAAATGCAGGGTTTCAGGTACGTATAGCATAGGGGGCTGGGTGTGGGTAGGGTGCCCTTTGGAGGATCAGTGCAGATTCGATAGGGCAGACTGCCACTTTCTGCACTGTCTGTATTCTTTGATTCTAGCTGAGATCAGGGATCACTTCTGGAAGCTACCTCTTGTGTATGGCTGAGAATTATTTAGTGCATTTACCTGCTGAAGTAGAGCTTTCGTTTTTGAGAGAATATAAAGCAAGAGAAAAGGGGAAGGGAGTTATCTCGAATATTGATTTAAATAGTTTCTATGAGATTTTGCTTTATCTTTTGTCTAGATCCTACTGAGAGCCCTTTTCGTGGATAATGGGTTAAACAAGATTTCTAAAGACAAGGAGGTTAAAGGTTCAAACACTGATGCTATGAAGGCTTGCAAAGATAGTGAAGGAACACTCACAACCAAAAAGAGATTGTGGCCCTTTGAATAAAAATTAATTGATCTAAATGGCAGATGAACATTTATACTCTCCACCTTTAAGTTTACATTAAGTGTGTATAAGCATGGCCAAAGATGTTTGAAGATATGAGAAGGTGGTGTTGACCTGTGAAATTGAATGTCCTTTAGAAGGCAGGGATGAGATCAGCACTTTCTTTCCCAGGAGCAGTTACCATTGTAACATAATTGACTCAAATGCCACCATCTCCATCTACCACAGCAGCTCACTGAGCAACTGACATTTCAACTGTCCCATAAGTGTCAGCAGCAATGACATTGCAGGCTCATTCCTGCGCAAAGCCCATTGTTCTGAAGTGAAAGCTGCATGTGTGCAGCTGATGATAAGAAGCGTGTGGAGTTCAGCTGACACTGAAAGTTCAGGTTTAAAGCGGAAGGTGACATTTCCCTGGCTGCTCTTGCATTTGTGCCCTTGTTACACTGTAGGGTGCTTTATATTTATACTGTAATTTCCAGCTGGCTATTTGTTCACCAAACGAACTGAACTTCTTACAGTTTTCTAAATTTACACAGGTTATTATTAGTTACAAGTGATAGGGACACATGCATGAATAATAGACTATTGCACCATTCAGAGTTTGACAGAAAGCCCAGTGTCATTGAAAAGATCCAGCCTTCTTTATTGTTGCTAAAATGGAAAACTCGCAAATTAAATTTTGTGAAGAAACACTTTGACATCTTGGTGTAAATTGTAAGTTACTTCTGTTCTGTTTGAACACCATTAAGGGCGAATGACTCTCTTTCCAGTTTCCGACCAGCTTGCTATCCTATCGTTACGAAAGGGAAAATGATCATGTACAATGCAGTAACAACGTATACAAGTTGTGCAATTCATTCCAATAAGGCTTTAACAAGTTGGTGGCTTTACAAACTGTTGCTGAAATGAGATCAGATGCCACTGCAAAAAACAGGCAATGAGAAAACAACATGAATTTGTCTCTGATTGGACGGATGGTGGTGAGGCAGGATTTCCACCCACTCCTGCGATTGTATTGCTATCTGCTTTTGTTTCCACAGTAACCACTTGCATTTACATAGTGCCTTTAACTGTAAGGTATCATTTGACTCATCAAAGTGACATAACATTTTTAAATGGTGAGACAATAACAAACTTTGGTATTCAGAAGGGTTTGGATGTTCTTGTACACGAACCACTAAAAATTAACATGCAGGCAACTGTAATCAAGTAGGAAGGTCAATGGTCCCTTGGAAGGCATTTAAATTATAGGAGTAAGGACGTCTTGCTGCAATTATGTAGGACTTTGGTACTGTGTAGAGTTTTGGTCTTCTTACCTAAGAAAGTATATATTTGCCTTAGAGATGCTGGATCAAGTTTTACTGGATCCATTCTAGCATGGGAGCATTTGTACTGTGAGGAGAGATTGAATACAATGTTCCTATATCATCTGCAATTTAGAATATAAAGTGTTGACATCATTGAAATATTTCCAGAAGACCCTTGATAAGGTTATGCACAGGAGCCTGCGAAACAAGATAAGAGCCTATGGCGTTACAGGCCAGGTACTTGCATGGATAGAGGATTGGCTGGCTGGCAGAAGGCAGAGAGTGGGGATAAAGGAACCTTTTTACAGGATAGCAGCCAGTGGCTAGTAATGTTCTGCAGGAGTCAGTGTTGGGACTACAACTGTTTGCATTATACATTAATGATCTGGACAAAGGAGGTGAGAGCATTGTTGTTAAGTTTGCAGATGACTCCAAGATAGGTGAAGGGAAAGGTAGTGTTGAAGAAGTGGGGAGGCTGCAGAAGGATTTGGAACAGGCTAGGAGAGTCAGCAAAAAAGTGGCAGATGGAATACAAAGTTGAAGTGTGAAATTATGCACTTTGGTAGGAAGAGCAGAGGCATGGACTACGTTCTCAATGGGAAAAGGCTTCTGAAGCACAAAGGTCCTTAAGAGTCCTAGTTCTAGTCATCTCTTAAGGTTAATATGCAGGTTCAGTTGGCAGTTAGGAAAGAAAATCCAATGTTAGCATTCATTTCAAGAGGGCAATAATACAAGAACAGGGATGTACTGCTGAGGCTGTGTAAGTCTCTGGTCAGATTGCATTTGGATTTTATGACAGTTTTGGACTCAGTATCTAAGGATAGATGTGCTGTCCTTGGAGGGAGACCAAGCGAGGTTTACAAGAATAATCCTGGGAATGAAAGGCTTGCCGTTTGAGGAGCAGTTGAGGACTCTGTGTCTATACGGATGAGGGGTCATCTCATTGAAACTTACAGAATATTGAGAGGCCTGGGTAGAGTAGAGGTGGAGAAGATGTTTCCACTAGTATGAGAGACTAGGACCTGAGGGCATAGACTCAGAGTGAAGGAATTACCCTTTAGAACTGAGGTGAGGAGGACTGTTTTCAACTAGAAGGTGGTGAATCTGTGGAACCCATTGCTGTGGAGACTGAGTCATTGAATGTATTTAAGACAGAGATATATAGGTTCTTTATTATTAAGGAGACCAAAGGTTATTGGAAGAATGGGGTTGAGCAACATATCTGTCATGGTCAAAAGATGGGTTGAATAATGTAATTCTGGTCCTATGCCTTATGGTCTTATGGGGAGAGGCTAAAAGTTTGAAACCTCCAGCTGAAGAATCTAGTGCTCATCTCATAGTAAGAAACCAGTCATTTCGAACTAAGACGAGAAGCTAAATTCTTCAGTCAGAGGATGAGGTTTTGGAAGTGTTATGCTATTGGGTATATGCAAGTCTGACATAAATATATATTTTTGAAGTTGTGAAAGTAAAGTTACAGAGATAAAGTAGGGAAGTATAATTGATTTTGAAGATCAGGCATGTTCTTATTGGTTGGCAGAATAACATCAGTGATCTTTATGCATTTTTGCATTCCAGCTTCTTGTGCTCTCTTGTAAATCAGACAGAAGCTGACACTGAGCCAAAGGAGAAGCCATTAGAGCACGCGACCAGAAGCTACACCCCAGAGTTCTAGAGGACAGAGCTGAAGAGATAGCGAAGGCATTAGTGGTGATCTTTCAGGAATCGCTAGAAACAGGGAGGGTCCCAGAGGACTTGAAAATCGCTAACGTGATACCCCTGTTTAAAAAGGGAGTAAGGCAAAAGATGGAAAACTGAAGACTGATTAGCCTAACCTTGGTGGTGGGTAAGATCCTAGAATCTATTGTGGAGGATGAGATTTCTGAATACTTGAAAGTGCATGGTACAATAGGACAGAGTCAGCATGATTTCATCAAGGGGAGGTCATGCCTGACAAATATGCTAGAATTGTTTGAGGAAGTAACAACCAGGTTAGACCAAGTAGAGCCAATGGATGTTATCTACTGAACTTCAAGAAGGCCATTGACAAGATACCGCACAGGAGGCTACTGAGTAAGATAAGAGCCCACGGTGCTAGAGGCAATGTGATGGCAAGATGATAACATGGATAGAAGCTTGGCTGTCTGTGAGAAATCAGAGAGTGGGATAGAAGGGTGGCAGCTGGTGACCAGTGGTGTTCCGCAAGGCTGTGTTCAGACAACTTTTCACTTTATACATTAACGATCTAGGTGAAGGAACAGAGGGCATTCTGGCTAAGATGATACAAAGATAGTTAGCATTGAAAAGGCAGGGCAATGCAAGGCAGGGCAAAGCAGAAGAATTTGGATAGTTCAGGAGAGTGGGCAAAGAAGTGGCAGATGGAGTACAACGTGGGAAAGTGTGAGATCATGCACTTTGATAGGAAGAATAGAAGCATGGACTATTTTCTAAATGGAGATAAAATTCAAAAGCCTGAAGTCCAAAGAGACTTGGGAGTGCTAATCCAGGATTGTCTCAAGGTAAACATGCAGGTTGAGTCAGTAGTTAAGAAGGCAAATGCAATTCTGCCATTTAGTTTGAGAGGACTTCAATATAAGAGCAGGGATATACTTCTGAGGCTCCATAAGGCCCTGCTCAGACCACATTTGGAAATATTGTCTACAGTTTTGGGCCCCATATCTCAGGAAGGATGTACTGGCCCTGGAGCATGTTCAGAGGAGGGTCACGAGAATGGTCCCAGGGATGAAAAGCTTAACATATGAGGGACATTTGAGGACGCTGGGTCTATACTCAATGGAGTTTAGAAGAGTGAGGGGAGATCTAATTGAAATATACAGAATACTGAATGGCCTGAACAAAGGGGATATGGGGACGATGTTTCCATTGGTAGGAGAGACTAGAATCTGAGGGCATAGCTTTAGCGTAAAGGGAAGATCTTTTAGAATGGAGATAAGGAGATACATCTTCAGCCAGAGAGTGGTGAATCTATGGAATTCATTGCCATGGAAAGCTGTGCAGGCCAGGTCATTGAGTATATTTAAGACGGAGATAGATAGGTTCTTGAGTATCAAGAGAATCAAGGGTTATGGGGAGAAAGCAGGAGAATGGGGTTGAGAAACTTATCAGCCATGATTGAATGGTGGAGCAGACTCGATGAGCTGAATGGCCTAATTTTTGCTCCTATGTCTTATAGTCTTAAGCTCAGTAAAAAAGATACGCTTAACTATTTTGTTAAAGGAGAAAAGAAAGATGAGAAACAGACCAGTTTCGGATTAGATGGATGAAGGAGGAACCTTCACTGGTGTGCTAGGGAAGGAAGAGTGTACAAGAAGCAGGGTTGGAGGAATGCACATTTCTCAGTGGACTGCAGGATTGAAAGAGACCATAAAGATTGGGAAGAACGTGAACACAGATTTGAATATGTAACTGAGGAGAAGATTAATCAAACTGATTAAGTAGCTAATTACTTTTTGTATCTCCTAAAGCGATACTGCAAGATATGGAAGACTTGAGTAATTGAAATAAGAACAGATACAGGAAGGAGAGCGGCCTCCTGCCATATCTGATACATATGGATTCCTGAGAACTGAGAGCAAGAGGTCCAGCAATAAATTGTACAAGTAGACCCGGTAATGAACAATGAGGCAGTATTAATCCGTAGCCATGGTAAATGAACATCTAGGAACAATAATGATAGCACGATTGAATTTCAGGTTTAGTTTTAGTGTGAGAAGTATGGGTCAAAGACTAATGATTTAAACTTGAATATAGATAAGTCTAAGCGTAATAAGGCAAAGTTAGTTCAAGTGAATTGCAAAACTAGGCTAATAGACAGATCAATATAAATGCAGGGCAGAGTTTTAAAGAGAAATTTAATAACTATCAGCAAACTCCCAGTGACAAGGAAAGACTGCTTTGAAATGAATGCACATCCTTGGCTCAGTAAGAAGGTTAAGTATAGCATTAAGATGGAAGAAACACCGTAACAAATCTGCAACAACTAGTTGTATATCAAAGACTGTTCAGATTTAAGAAGCGGCAAAAAACGACTGTACAAATAATGACAGGAAAGTAGAATGTAAGAGAAAGCTGGCTAAAATGCATAATCAGAAACTAGGAGTTTCTATATGCATTTAAAATGGGAAAGAATAACTCAATAGGTGTTCATCCTTTAGAAAGCGTGTCTGGGAAAACATGAGGTGTGGCTTATCTGACACCATCATACCACACCTCCCTCTCACCCCTAGATAGTATCCAACATTTCCTGAAATGTGCAAGCCATGTTTTACAAGAGAACATTGAGTTAAAATGTGCAAGAAATTCAATCATCCAGAGAAGCCCAAAGTACAACAGAATTCTCCACAGTAACATGTTAAGAAGAGCCAATCAATGAACAAGACCAAAGAAATTTCCAAATTTGCAGCTGTGGCAAGCAGGCATGTCAACAAAGGCACACAACTTAAAACACCACATGGATGCTATTTTTTAAAAACTGAATCTTTTACCTGCTTTCAAGTGAAACACTACAAAAGGAAGGGACATCATACATTTGATGTCAAAATTTACATTGGTGGCAAGTGCAAAAATCATCCTTTTTTTTGCTTAAGATATATACAAAAAAGCCTGCATAATGTGCTTCAGCTCACAAAAGATAAGTTAACAAATGTCAACAGGTCCAACATCACATGCATCTATATCTTCCTTAAATGCCAATATGGATCTTTGGGATGGACATGTGAAACTTGTTAAATCATTGAAACAGTTGGGCCACTTATCATCAATCTATTATCTTGCATAGATCTGTATAATCTTATAATCCATGTAGTGACAGATGCCCACAGTTTCAAAACTGAAGGTTCCAGACTCAACCTCAACCACATCACTTTGGTGGATGACCAGCTGCAACAGCTCAAGAAGGTCATCACCAACGGGTGGCCTATACGTCTTCAACAATGCATACTTTCTGTACTAACAAAATGACCGAGTAATCAAGTCATGTGAACCAGGTCAACTCCATCAATCTCAACAATCAAGAGAACCTTTTCCTTCTGAGCTATGGTGTCCGATTATGTCCAATATTTTCCAATTACAAACTTACGTTCTACTAATTGAGTATCTCATCAAATTTTCTTTTCCACAATGAATTAACGATATTACTAATGCAATGGATATTGGTACATTGACCACTACATTCAGCATGTTTGTCATACCTCAGCAGTTTGTGTCCAACAATAGTCTGCGGCACATCCATGAACCCTTCCAAGACATGTGCAAGAAATCATGTATTCAATATATTTCCTCTCCTCATTCCTTTCAGTCAATTGGTCTTGCAGAACACTCTGTAAAGTCCATCACCATTAAATGCAAAGTGACTTGCCAAGATTTTCAGATAGTTATGTTCAATCAATAGGCTACTTTTTTCCTCAACAACTTACTTTCACCAGAAACTGTCATGTTTGGGAAACAGATCCACATAAATTCTTCCCCCCAACACTCTCACTATTCAACCATGTGTCTGCAGCACATTCTTGGAAAGAAAGGAAGCAATAATGCAAAGGCACAATCAACGAGAATGCAGTTTTCCATCTGGAACCAAGACCAAATACACAAATTAGAGATTTTCATATGAACACATGTGTACATGGAAAGACACCATGTCATTATGTCCAGACCAAATTATATGAGGTGGTAATGATCAATAGTCAAGTCCTGGAAAGTAATAGACATATCTGAACTGAATATCATCAGCACCCAGTCACAGGATGGTGACTCAGAAACGGATGATACGATGCCAGACAACCACCACACATCACGACAAATAAAACACACCCAACAGGATGACAGATAGCACACCGCAGAGTGAAGTTACACCATCAAGTTATGATATCTGTATAAACTGGTCATATCCACCAGCTAGGTGAAGGCTTAGGGTGGCAAGCACATTACTGAACCGGTCAGCAGCAAATGAGAAAGAGCCTGTGATTGGAGGAGCATGAGAAAGATAGATTCTTTGATTAGAGGAGTGGCTCCTTGCTAATTCTGTTAGTCACACATATGAGGATGACCTTGTTCTAAATGGTTGCCACTTAATGTTGCCATTTGAGCTGGTGCTGCCTGAGCCAGGGCCTCCATCAAGGCACAGGCACTAGTGATTTGCATCACCTGCATCACCTTCTCTGTGGCACTACTCAAGGGTTACAGGAACCTGACTGTAAGGTGGAGTTGAGACCTAAAGCAAATCAGCCATGACCTTATTGAATGGTAGAGCAAGCTCAATGGGCAAAATGGCCGACTCCTACTCCTAATTCCTATATTCCTAAACATTAAGAACTTTTATGTTTTTGTCAAGAGACTAAAACTTATGGGTAGTCAATCTATCCTCATACATAGATAGCTGAGGCTCTGGAGTCAGAGAGTCTAACTATTCTCCTAATTCACAAAGTAATATTTTTTTATTAGTTATATTCCCACCTTTGGCTGATTTAACTATCACTTATTCAAAGAGATTGACAATTGTTTTTCGAGCTTTAAGGATTTTTGCCTTCTGAATGTCCTATGAGATCATTTGGAGGAGGAGGAAACCTTGCAAACAGACAAGAATATGAAGCTGTGTAAATCCTACCCCATCCTTGGTTTATGGGATCTCACAATCCCTCTCACCAGCCCACGAACATACCCTTGAAAAAACAGAGTTAATAAGTCAGACGGATGAATCAAAGTCTAATATTGAACGTTAGTCAGTATGTGACTGGATGTTGAGAGTTGCGTGCTTCGTGTGTGGAGTTCAACAAAGCATCTACTCTTTCTGAGAATAGCAATATGAGGGGTATTATTTTTATGCAGCAAATGGTTAGGTTTTGGAAGGCACTGCACTGACATTATAGTGGAAGCAAGTTCAATCGAGCAAATTAGATTATTATCTGAAACAGAAGAAAGTGCAGGGCTACAGGAAGAAGACATTGGAGGACTGTAAGTATTGCGTTCTGAGCTGAATGATTCGGAACTAAAGAAGACAATCTTTAAAAGAACACTGAGCTGCATTAGATTCTTACATTCAGGCAGCAAAGATATTTCCTGGCCTGTGGTTGAATTGATGGCCAACATGAATTTGCATCAACATGAAATGTAACACAGGAAGCTTGTCATGCTGCACAAATATGCTAGTGAATGTGGCAGTCTAAGATCTATATGTAGCAAAATAGCACTTAGGATAGAGAAGATACGAAAACCATTGGCATTTGGATTACCAATTCCAATTGTTTCATTGAATGGCTTGAATTTCAGGATTAACTCAAGATTTTCCCAATACATTCAAACTTAACTGGAACTATTCAGGCTGTTTTCACACCAGTCCTTAACATCTGAATCTGATCCTAACTCTAATAGGCTTCTTGAACTAGTGGCTGTCTTTCCTGAGAATCGCAGTTGGTTTAAAAAAAACAGCTTTAGATCTGAGTTCAATATCCCTTGATATTATAAAAGATTGATGAATCTAAGTGGTCCCCTTAAGGATAGCATCTTCATGGAATATGTTACCTGCATAGTCCTTAAAGTTTCTAATGGACACTTCCCAGTTATTTGTCTCTTAACCTGGTGTCACTTAGGAAATATTTGAATATATTTCATAGATAGTGGATATGGGAGATCGACCAAACAAGTCTATTAGCACAATATGCAAGCATGGTTATAAACTTTAGTCATAGCTAATATTTGAAAGAATTGGAATCACTGTAAAATATAAGACTGAAAATTTAAAACTGATTGACCACACAGATTTCAAAGTTCATTTCTCTGGATGCATATTATCTCGTGGGCCATGCTGATGAAATATAAATGTTCTTTATTAAGCTTGCCTTTGGGAATGCAGGTCTTAATGAGACAGCTGGGGATAGAGGGAGTGATTTGGTATGGAAACGTTTTTACCTAGACCCACAGCTTTTATTTAGATTAATTGAAAATAAGTTCATGCCTCATTTTCCTCAGTGGTATAGCATCATGGCTCTCTCGTTGCAACTCGCTCCCTCTGAAGCAAGCTCTCCTGATGTGTATTTCTATACATTACTCATAAAAGCTTATCTTTGATAGCCAAGAGCACCATCTTTTGGGACTACAAACATGAGAAAAATGAATAGTTTTGCAAAGGAAATCCCAGATCAGACATTCTGAATTTGCTTTCCCTTTTGAGAGAAATATTAAAAAGAAATCGGTTCTAATGTTTCGCAGAATATTGCCCCTGTATTTTCTCAGTTATCTTGGCCTGTCATTCAGGTATTGCAGAAGTGAGAAAATGATCCAATATTACAGAATATGCAAGGGAGACTTAGCTCATTGTGTTTACAGAGGATTCAGATGCAAGCAAAGCCTCAACAACTCCAAACAATCTCACTGAAGTCAATATTTCAGTGTTCCCAGGCAGTAGAAAATAACATGCATTTATAAACATTATCCTCGGAAAACCAGAATAACATGTAACATGATGACCCAATGTTTGCTGGGGTGGGATTTCCAAATGGGGCTGGAGCAGTTCTCTACGAGTGTTCATACACATTTTCTAGTGCATTCCTGACCCAATCTGATTGACAGGTATGGCTCTGTATCAGGTGAGGAATGCTATGGAAGAGGCCACAACAACTTATACAACAGATCATTGGGAAGCTGAATGGATGCAAAATAGATTGGAGTGTGGGAGAGGGTTGCTGAGTTGGAGAGAGAGTAGTTAGGTCAGCGAGGAGTTCTAGTAACAGTTTTAATGGAGTAAAGGGTGGTGTTGGTGATCACAGTGGGTTCTGATCACTGGTGGAGAACTCCACTTATGGGGAGAATGCAGGTGAGGTTGGGAGCCAGGGAAATGTTATTCATCCTGACCCATATGCAGTACTGGAAAGCAACAGTCCTTGCTTTTCTTAAGGCAATCAGTATGAAAGAGTGGAAGGAGAGATTAACTGCAGCATGCTGCTTCACTGAAATATTTAAAGGGTGCTTGACTAATTTAATTTAATTAATTTGAAGAAATAAAGCTTGGTAAAGGGAATGCAGTAGACATCGTCTCCATGGATTTCAAGAAAGTACTTTCCTGCACAAAAGCTTAACTTAAATCATTTAAGCTCATGGAGTAAGATGGTCATCTTGGATGAAACATAAGCTGAGAGATAAAAAAAACAGTAAGTCATTCTAAATGAGTTCTGATGAAGCCATGTTGGACTTGAAATTTCAACTCTGTTTCTCTCTCCAAAGAGACAGCCAGACCTGCTGAATATTTCCAGCATTTTCTATTCTTAGGTTGTATTAAATATTACTTTTTCAGATCGGAGAATGGTTTAATTTATTTAGGGAATACGCATTGAGTCATAGATATGTACATCCATGAAGCCAAGCAATAGCCTCCTCATTTGTTGAACTTATGATAAGCAGTCCACTGCTTGGTCTGTAGAGTGGACACTCCTCAAGTACTGTGCCAGCATTATTTATGCCTCTCTGCAATGAACATGTGGACATTTTGCATTTCTGGTCTCCCTCCTATTGGAAGAATGTTGTGAATCTTGAAAGGGTTCAGAACATATTTACAAGGATGTTGCCAGGGTTGGAGGGTTTGAGCTATATGAAGAGGCTGACTAGGCTGGGGCTGTTTTCCCTGGAATGTCGGAGGCTGAGGGGTGACCTTATAGAGGTTTGTAAAATCATGAGGGGCATGGATAGGGTAAATAGACAAGGTTGTTTCCCTAGACTGGGGGAGTCCAGAACTAGAGGGGCATAGGTTTAGGGTGAGGGGGAAAGATTTAAAAGGTGCCTAAGGGGCAGTGGGTGATACTTGCATGGAATGAGCTGCCAAGGAAGTGGTGGAGGTTGGTACAATTACAACATATAAAAGGCATCTGGATGGGTATATGAACAGGAAGAGTTTAGAGAGTTATAGGCCAAGTGCTGGCAAATGGGACTAGATTAATTTATGATATCTGGTGGGCATGAACGAGTTGGAATGAAGGGTCAGTTTCCATGCTGTACATCTCTATGACTCCATGACACCAATAGAGGATGTTGTAATGAATCAGCATTCAGACTGCTCCCACCATCAAGCTCAATCAAGCTGTAGACTCAATTTCAAAAGCAAACTAC